>NW_027643758.1:0-2500 GCF_032717465.1 Coenobita brevimanus | reverse complement strand
TCCTTGCATGAAAGAATAAAGTTTGGCCGAACATGATGCATAGTAACCAAGGAGACTCATTCGTGCCTCATAACCAAGCCTCATCGAATTTCCTACAACCAGAAACTAGTAATTAAGTTCCAGAAATTGCCCAGTCCCATCAGGTGCTGCAGTTTATAGGAGAGAGAGAGAGAGAGAGGAGAGGGGTGGGGGGTTAAAGGTGTATGTATGTGTGCACAGGTGTTGAGCCTTACCTGCACTCAGTCTGGCACCATCAATACCTTCATTAGAATCTTTGTACACCGAACCAACACACATTCACACACCAAAAGCTGAAAATCTATTAAAACCTCTGTGGTGTAATTAGTGAAATGTGTGCGAATAACGGGACAGGAAATACGAGTACTATATTACTGACACCGGAGTGGGACGAATAGGCAATGATATAAAGTAGGTTATGACCCAGGTGTGGCACTGTCCGAACACACTGAACGTTAGTGAAGTATGTGAAAATGTCAGGGAGGAAAACTGTACCGTTCTGGGGAGAATAGACCCTAATATAAGAACTGTCATGACCGATTTTGCGCCAATCTGAAACGCATTGAACTTTAGTGAAATCGAACTCCAGTGAAATGTGCACGAATGACTGAGAGAAACTTGTAAATTATGAGTACCGGTGTAGGGCGAGCTGACACTAATATACGGAGTGTCATGACATATTTTGCGCCAGTTCTAAACGCACCTCCGACTCGTGTTGACGATGTTAAGGCTATATCGATGTGTTTTGGTGGCGATGGCGGGGGTTGTGGTAGAGGTTAATATCTTACCAGCGGATGCCAAGATTTTATCAGCGGATGCCAAGATCTTACCAGGGGAAGAAGCCAAGCTCTTACCAAGGGATGAGGCTGCTAAGATCTTACCTGGGGAAGAAGCCAAAATCTTACCAGAGGAGGAGGCTAAGATTCAACCACGCTCTTTCTCGTGCGGGACAAGCTCTGTGACCTTACAAGCGGGCCAGTCCGTTCCCTTAACCTCCCCTAACTATCCCTACGCCTATCCCAGCCCACTATACTGCCGCTGGGTAGCTCAGGCACCCATAAACACAGTTATACGCGTCTACTGCCCAATTTTCAACGTTTACAGCAGTCCCCTGTGCCAGATGGACCGTTTGACCATATCCCAGAATGGCTTGGACAATCTCAGCGACGGGATCTCCTACTGTGGGGGCGGATACATTGATGTCACCCTGAATTCAAACCGTTTCGTGGCCACCTTCATCACTAGCGTCAAAATATTCCCCTACAGAAACAATGGATTCTCCTGTATTCTGACGGCCATGGCGAGGTACTGTACTTGTATATGTCCTTTGCCTCAGTTGTATATATGACTTTTTTTCATACAAGATGGTGCATTGCATAACCCTCCTCTTCCACTGCACCGAGAGATTTATTGCACTTTGTGGGGACGGCTTATTCAACGTTATCAACGTTTAGTGTGGATTATCTCTCCATTTTCTAATTTCACTGTGACACACGCCCACACCAACATACTCAGCTGCCCCTGCAACACACAAGATACCGTGAAATGCATAAATCATTGAACCCTATTGTACACAGCATAGCAGGCTTCGTAACATCTCTACCTAAGCGATTTTATCTGCATCTTATACATCAATATCCCTTGAGGGGATATTTTCCCGCATCTGGTCAGGGTCAGGTGCGGGTAAGGGGATGGGTCCACTATGATGTGGCAGGGGTAAACCAACTCCTCTGTCGGGCCCTGCTGAGGATGTCGCTGCTTAAACTGCGCAGTTGACTCTCGTGCGGTGTGGTGCGGTGAGGATCTGTCCCTTCTTCCCTTGGGGCTATGATACGAGTTAATGTGAGTGTTTAGATGAGTAACTACCCTCGCTAATACCAATACACCAGTCCTGTATGAGACAGCCCTAGCATGTATTCAATATGGACGGTAGGTGTTAGCGCCGAAATGGTGACATGTAGAGGTGTATGGTAAGCAGGAGGACTACTGGGCCTTGGGAGCAGGCTGTGAAGCCTATGTACAGGGTCGGACACATTAAAAAAAAAAAATATGAGTGTGTGGTCCTGTCTGGGCTACCTGCCTATCCTTGAGGGAAGCAGCCTAGGTATATAGATAGATAGATCCTCTTGTGTATTGTTGGTGCAAATTATGTCGATATTAAACGACATGAATACCATACGCGATGATGATAAGGTGTAATATGCAAAATAAATCGTAGAGAAAAGGGTGCTACGAAGCCTCCAGTGCTGCTCAGAATCCAGCCCTTAATTTTGTATACAGTACAGGATGGTCCGTAAATAGCGCTCTACTAGAAACTCCTTTGGCTCAGTCTGCTAGTCTTGGCCAAGTGTGACAATGAGAGTAGGAAGTGAATACATTATGCAGAGCAGGCATTGACAATGACACTGACTGAGCCGTGCCCGTAACGCACGAGAGATGGCCAGAGGGAGTAAATGAGGAGAGTTATATATTGTCTGTCTAT
>NW_027643757.1:0-64645 GCF_032717465.1 Coenobita brevimanus | reverse complement strand
TATTATTTAGTATTGCCTTAGAGAGGAAGGTTGGTGTACTCGTATCTCTGGAACTCGGTAGTGTCTGAAGGGTGCTATGTCACTGGTGGTGGCTTTTATGAAGGATGCTGTTTGGCAGAAGGTGCATTGGCTGGCTGAGGTGTCTGTGTGTTTATGTATGTGTTTGGTATAGAAAGTTTTGGCTGGCTGGGGTATGTCTTTATGTATGTGTTTTGGTATAGAAGAGTTTTGCCTGGTTGGGGCATCCTATGTGTTTATGTATGTGTTTGGTACTAGAAAGTTTTGTTAGCTGGGGTGTCTGTGTGGGTATATATGTGTTTGGTATAGAAAGTTTTGGCTGGCTGGGGTGTCTGTGTGTTTATGTATGTGTTTGTAGAAAGTTTTGGCTAGCTGGGGTGTTTGTGAGTTTGTGAATGTGTCTGGGAAGTGTAAGAGTCAGGGAGGAGGGAGGATATGTTGCAAAAGATACTCTGTATGATGTTGGGCAGTTGTTCGATTTTGTTTGTGGAGAGGATGAGTGCAACATAAGGTTGCCCACAAAGGTGGGACGGATCTTGAGCTGAAGTGATGAACTATTATTGCCTCTCATATTCGCTTGGTCTCTGACTGAAATTAGTTATGTTTCTTGGTGTGGGCTGTCAGTACTGACGGTCTTAAGTGTCTTCTGCTATCAAGGTATTGTTTTCTGTTCTTTAAAGCTTCTTCCGTGTTTTGTGTTGGGTAAGATTAGGGCTCAACTTGTGCGGCAGTAATTCCCAGTTGCTTTAATGGTGTATAAGTGGAGGGATGGAGTTGGGATAACCTTATATGAGAGAGGGTGTGTGAATTAGGTGGAGATGATGCAGGAATGACAGGGGACAGAGGGTTATAGAGGAGACTTGTTTGTGGCCACCTCTTACGGGATTAAGTCGATCTGGCTATTAGATAGATGGATAGACAGATGACTTATGGATTTCCATACAATTTGCTTGAGTAGCAGCGTGAATTTATGCTAGAGCTGCATTCTGCTGAGTCACGAATGAGTGTAATGAGAAGGATGTAGGGCTGTAGTATTGGCTGTTTTTGCTACTGATCTGTATTGACATTCTCGTATGCTTTTAAAATGAGCTACTGTGTGTGCCAAGTTAAAATTGAAAGGCGTGTATGTCTGTGTAGGAGAAACAAGAGACAGGGGAGGTATTCTGTGGCCTATTTTGCTTTCTGCTTGGCTATAGAACACAATAATAGTTATGACAGACATTGATGGCAAGTTTGTGAGTCCTTTTTACACTTACGGCCTCTCATTACTACTGATGGTCACTAATATTACGCCACCCATAGTTCTTATTAATGTTACAGGCACGGCTCATTGAGCATGCAAGTGTCTACCACATCATTATCTACGCCCATAACCCTGCTCAGGCTTAGCTTTATAATATAGGCTTTAGTTTAGCTCCATTGATTACATGGTGGAGAATTTATAACTTATTTTTTATGCTTAGCTGTATGTCATTGTATTGTATAATCTTTTATGTCCACTGATCACAAGGCTGAGCAGTAATTTGAATGAAAACGATCAGAATGTCTTGGCTCATCACTAAAGCCAAATCCCCACATACACAAGACTGCAGAGCGCAATATACTTATCACCTATATTAAGTCAAAGCCACAGTTAAAAAGGTAATGAAACAAGACAGAAAATTTAAGTTTTCATTATTAATATACTAATTACAAAATACATTAACAGAGACAGCAATATAAAATATGCGACAAGTAGCATTTGTCCACAGAACATCCTGGAGGGCAACCCGACTTGCAAGAAACGAATCACCTCATCACCACCGAGGCTTCTCTCGGCAGGTCAGGGCAGATCGCCAGCAGCAGCAGCAAGTCCATCTCACAGCTGGGGAAGACACGACACCCTGCCTGCCTGCCTGCTGCCGCCGCCACCACCACCACCACCACCACTACCACCAGGCATCTCAGAGTAGGGGAGAGACACCTACCACCATCAGGCTTCTGCAACAGGGGAATAGTCCAAGCTGGCAAGGATCATGAGGCCAGTGTCAGCCAAGCAAAGGAAGACAGCAACAAGGCAGCAGACTCCAGCACGACCTGTGGACCAGATGTGTATTAGTTCAAATCAGTGTTAGCTTTAGTTATTTAATCTTCTATCTATCTCTATCACAAGCCACCAGACTTACTCAATCCCGTTTGGGGTGGCCACAAACAAATCGCACCAAGTCGCTTTGTCCCCCTCCAAATTCACTGCCCTGCTCCCACTTCTGCACTTTATAACTATGCCTCTCCACCCCATCCACCTCCATCTCATCCTCTGACACTCCCCTCCCTCTTCCCCCCTCCACCTCACTCACATACATTCTCTTCGTCAGTCTTTCACCCTCCATCCTCTCCACATGGCCCAAACTACTATAATTGGCCATTTTGCTCCTAACACTTCCTATCCACATCCACATCCACACCACAACGCAACTCATATATTCTCTGTTCGTCAGCCTGTCTCTCCATGTGACTCCACAGGCTCCTCTTAAATAACTAAATTCCACTGCTATCTCTCTTGACATGTACTTCCAACAACGTCCAAGCTTCACTTACATACGTTAGAGTTGGTATCACAATACTATCATGTAGTACCTTTGCTTCCATGCTCACTTCCCTGTTTCTTATCACTGCTTTCCAAAGAACCAGCAACCTTTCTTCCTAACATGTACCCTTTCCATAGGCACTTCACCCTCCAAACCTCCATCCTTACTCATCACACTGCCCAAGTACTTAAACGTACTCATATTTTCCAATTCCTCACCATCCCAACCTCCTTGTACATTCTCTGACTTCACCTCTCTCAAAAGATCATCACTTTACTCTTCTGACATACACCTTTAGATTCGTTTTCTTTACACTCTCCCCAAGCTCATCCACACCAAGCCTTGCTACAACTCTGCTTCGTGCTTCACTTAACAACACGGTATCGTTACAAACAACAGTACAGGGAGTTTTCAAACACTACCCTCTCTCACCAGAATTACACTACAACATCCACTACCACTACCTTGTACCTCTTTTTATTACCCCATCCATATACAAGATTGAACAACCATGGTACATGGCACATCCCTGTTCTTAACCGCTTCAAAGCGTGGACTCATTAGACTGCTCAGATTCTGTTGGGAATGGCACACAGTTAGAGAATTCTCTCCTGTCTTTGTCCAAATTTCCTTACAGGGTATTTACATGAAATGTATTTATTAAAACTTCAGAAAGTTAATTGTGGGGCAATTTTGAGTTAAGAATTGCTGCAACAACCTCATATAGTTAATTTCTCAAATCTATTATGCTCAGGTTCTGTTGGGAATGGCAACCGTTGAGAGACTGGTATCGCAAAATTTTATCCCCCTATACACCACCACCAGGCCGTTTTATTTTTAAATCTGCCTTGTAAAACTGTAGAAATATATCGGCAAGGACAGTAAAAATAGTGATCCTACTCTAATTTGCTCTATAACGGAACTTCAGAGAGAGAGATGATGATGCCACTAATTCATAGGGTTATCTTCAATTTAACAAGAAACACTAACTTACCTCTCTATTCAGTTTGCACCGAAAATTAATGTTTAAAGGGCTGATAATATATTCCACCAGGAAATTTTCTTCTTAAAATTTAATAAGTAAATGTTTAATTTGAAGTGTGACGTCACTGAATTGCGATATAGAAGCAACGTTGAGGAGATGCTGGAAGATGAGTGAACCTTTTTTCTTTACGGTGTTAGTCTACTTCTTATTATGGTAATTCTTATACCCATGTGTTTACATCAATTGTTTGCTGTCATTATCGAGAGGTGTAGCAGTCGGCTGATGTAAGTTGTAGTTGGCTATAAAGATGATATACGGCGATTATGTGTATCTCCAGGTGACCAAGATATTCACTTTAAACTCGAGTGGCGGTGCTACTTAAATCCCCGATATTCACACCATCTGTTTGGGTTTTAAGGTCGAATGTGGTCCTGTACATGGAAGACATAGTAGGTTAATTGGCTGGAAAAAATGAGGGGGGATGTGTGTAAAAACTATTGGATGCGGATTTGTTTACATAGGGGATATAAACTCATGAGTCCCTTTAACTCTTATAATCCCGTGATGCACTGAGTTTATTCATAATTACTTGGCTTAATTTTATTCAGCATATGCAAAGTCTCACTGCTATTGCAGGAGTTCAGTGAGGCTGTGCCTAGCCCTACACTTCCAGAAGTCTATACAAAGCTAAATATAATCATGGAGATGGCATGAAGAAAAAAAAAATCCCTGCTCTAACAGTTAAACTGATGAAGACTGAAGGTATTAACATGTGTAGGAGAGACACTGGATAAAACCTGATTGGAGATATAGTATATTAGACTGGAAGGACTGCATACCACCCATCCTTCATTAGCCATTGCTGCTACACTTTAAATAAGAATTGCTCATACTGAAGGTAATTACTAGCAACCTTCGATAACATATTACTGTACTGTTATTAGGAGAGAGGTTTCATAAGTTGATTGGAAGTCAGGAGGGCAACGAAGATATAAATACTGTTGAGGGGGATGAATTTGTGTGTAGGCTATGATATAGGAAGCATATCTCAGAATATGGATGTACAAGGTTAATCATATCTTGTATAGTTACTTACACTTTGAGATTTCTGATAGCTTTTCCTTTTGTAATCTTTACTGAATGATGCAATCAGTTCATGATTACACATTATATAATCTCAGACTTTTCATCTGTGTCTAGGCTTGCTAGTTGGCTCACCTTGACAAATTTTAGTCCTTCTGCTGCTTAGTTCACTGTATCTAAGTGGCAGAATAAGACAGTATTATGGTTTTGCATCCTCCCCATAGATCTTCATTGTGATTTGCATGATAATCTAGTCTTCCTATCTCTAGAAACAGCTCAGCATTCAAGGTGGAGAGAATGCCAGGTTTTTGTCAGTTTAGGGTGGACATGTAGTCTATATGGTTTGTCCTTTATTGTTTTTATGTATTCATTATTATTATTATTTTTTACTGTGGATCAAATTTAGCTTGATTCATCTCTTCCGTTTATAAATCGGTACAACAGATAGGCTTTTCATTCTCAGTTCTCACAGAAGGTATAACCAATGAGTACTGTACTGTCTTCCTGTGCAGTGTAAACCATATTTTGTCATTTGTACTCTCATTATATAAGTTTCATTAAAATTTTTATCATATGTTTAGTTTCTGTGTCACTCAGTGTGTTAAGTTTATGTAATATATGGTTAATCGTTTAAGTCCTACCGTTGGTTAGCAGTTAAGTTCCAGTTTTTACTTTTTCTCCCTTTATATAAGTAGCCCGAAAACTGCCTCTATATTCCTTTCCACTAGCACTTGTTTCATGATTAGCATTAAACTGCAGGCTTAGGTATTCCAAGTAGCTCAGGAAATTTCGAGATATCTCCTCCTAAGAAACGACAACATTAATAGGTACATGACAATTTAGTTTAGTCTGTTGCATGTTGTTCAATTTCCCATTTTTTGTAACATGTAAAGAAATAAAATACAGTAGAAGTTTAGCCTATATACTAGTGGGGCCGCAGTGGCATGGTCAGCATGGTGCTGGCCTGCTGATCAAGAGGACCAGGTTCAAGTCCTGGTGTGATAGAGGTTTCTTTAAAATGTGGCTGAGGGAAGTTTGCGTAGCAGGCTTTCCTTAAAACCACAAGGCCCCTTACACTTCAGCTCACACACACCAAGACACTTACACACACTACTACACACATCAAGACACACACAAGACACGTACATAGCCACCATCACACAGTAGACACACACACACAAGACACGTACATAGCCACCTTCACACAGTAGACACACCACACACACACAGAGGGTGGGACAGACACACCACAGGCAGACAGGGAAGGGTATAGGGAAAGGTATATACAAAACACAGGGAGTGAGAAAACACAGGGAGTGAGAGAGTAGGGGGTTTTATTAAAAAGTCCAATTTTGGTATACCTCCAGTGGCAAAATTGATATAGGGGGCCCTTGTTTATGTTTTGGATATTTTCATTTAGTGCCCCCCAGGCCCCAGACCCACTCGGCTGAACCAAATTGTTTGGCGTCAGCTGGAACATGATATACCAGAGTTATGCCGGTCATGTGGGGGTTACTGGTGACAGTGTAGTAACTGTCAGGCTCCTATGACTCACTCAGCCGAACAAAATCGTCTGTCAGCTGGAATGGAATACTAGAGTTGTCCCAAGCACCAGAGGATTAAGATTCTTAACCCCCTGAGTGATGCTCGGGACAAGCATCACTCAGGGGGTTAGGATTAACCCCCTGAGTGTGATGCTCGGGACAAGCATAACTCAGGTGGTTAAGATTCTTAACCCTCTGGTGCTTGGGACAACTCTAGTACCCCATTTCAGCTGACTCAGACGATTTTATTCGACTGAGTGAGTCATAGGAGCCTGACAGTGTCAACACTGTCACCATGAACCCCCTCACGACCGACATAACTCTAGCATCATGTTCCAGCTGACGCCAGACAATTTGGTTCAGCCGAGACAGGATCCTAGGATCCTGAGAGACATTATAACATCACAAACAAAATACAAAATGCCTTCCCTCCATCTTGAACGTACTATAATTCATTTACATTAAGTAAGCTCGTATTTTCGTATTTTTGCAGCTTATTTCATGTATCTTAGTTAAAAGAAAAAAATACTACGAGCCGGTGAATAAAACCAACACTTGTAGACGAAGACTATAATTACCAAACAGTTTCGGTGGACACTGCCACCATCTTCAGTGGTCAAGATAGTGAGAGGGAGTGACATACTGACACTACAAGGGTTCCTTTTTATGCGTGTGTGTGTGGAAGGGTGGGGTAAAGGTGAGGTGGGGTGGGGTAGATTGTAAGCGGGGATTAACCCAAGGGGGATTTTGGGGGGACATTTACCGGACAGGTCAGATAGGAATTACACCTGACCTGTCCGGTAATGTCCCCCCCAAAATCCCCCTTGGGTTAATCCCCGCTTACAATCTACCCCACCCCACCTCACCTTTACCCCACCCTTCCACACACACACAGGCATAAAAAAGGAACCCATGTATAATCAGTATGTCACTCCCTCTCACTATCTTGACCACTGAAGATGGTAGCAGTGTCCACCGAAACTGTTTGGTAATTATATTCTTCGTCTACAAGTGTGGGTTTTATTCACCGTCTCTGATTATCACGCAAGAGTGATTCATCCAGCCAATACTACGAGCTCTGTATCTTTTCATAGCCCTTCTTCGTGACTAGCATCGTATTCTAGTTATCTATAGTTACAACTGAGCATTCAAGTTGGAGGGATCACAACTTTAAGCAATTACAGTAAACAAACAAACAAAAAGCAAGTGTCGTCCTCTTGACCTCTCGTCTTCGCAAGAATGCAGCGGTGGCGCCATCTTGTGCGTGGAATGCGTGAAGTGCAGGCTCTTGAGTGGAAGGAGCACGGAGCCACGGGAGACTTAATAATATTCGATAGTCAGCCAGTCTAGAAGCCTGGGACATTTGCCTGAAATAATAATAATAATAATAATAGAAATAACAACAAAACCACTCATATACATAATTCAATACCTTAGTCACTCGATCTGTCCATTCCACCCCTTCAGTACGAGGACGCATTTCTGTAAGCTATTTTTTCTAACATGGGAGGTTCGATACGTTTGATTGAGCCTATCCATAAGACTCCTAAAGCTGAGTAAATGCCTCTGAAAGTTGCAAAATATAAAATATAAAACGTCTATATGATATAAAAACCTTTGTTCACCTCCGGGACTCGATATGTGGCGCCTAGACCAAGTGTGACGTCATGTTTACACTTTGCTACCTTTAGACGATTTCCTGGAGCTTAAAGAAACCCTCTCGGGATGATGGGACAGACACAATAACCCCTTCAGACAGAGAATGACTTAGTTACTTTGTTCTAGGTAACCGGACGATTTTATTCAGCTTAGGAGATCCCCTCGTAGTGAAGGGGTTGATGGTGACTGTATCTAACCCCTCCAGTACGAAATTTCTCTCCAGAGTTGAAGAAAATCGTCTGGAGGAAGAAAGATGAAAATGGAAAAAAGTGTTAATGTGGACAATGAGTTAGATAAGACTGGTTTGGTTAAGGTAGGGTAGGGATGGGACGGTTGTGGCAGGGTGGGGTAGCGTTGGGTTGGTTATGGCCGGGTGGGGTAAGGTTGGGTTAGTTTTGGCAGGGCGGCGTAAGATTGGGCCGGTTTTGGCAGGTTGAGGTAGGACTGGGTCGGTTTTGGCAGGGTGAGGTTAGATTGAGCTGATTATGCCGAGGTAGGGTAGGGATGGGTCGGTTATGGCAGGGTTGAATAGAGGTGGGTCGATTACGGCTGGCGTGGGTAAGCATGGGTAGGTTATGGTTGCGTTGGGGAGGGTAGGATAGGTTATGGCAGGGTAAGATAGGGCTGGGTGGTGGTGGGCTGGGTAGGGTAGTGTAGGGCTGGGTAGGGTAGGGTAGGGTAGGCTGAATCAGGGGTAGTGTAGGGTACAGAAGAGTGGTGGGTATAACTGCCGTTTAGTTCCGTCATATCCAACGCCTATTTCACTCAGTTATACTACACTGTCTCATCAAATTTGGGGCGATCTTCTCTACGATTTTTGTTCTTCCCCGCTTAGTTCAGTCCTTTAGTTCATTCATGACCCTTGGCTTTCCTTTTTATTATTTTTTTTTTTATGAGGTGGAGCGCAGGTGCACGAGGCTAGACCACCATTAGTCCAGAATATTAAAGGGTAGGCCACCAAGCTACGCCCTGGTAACGTCTACACGTCAAAACATATGTCCACCTCTGGGACTTGAACCGCGGAGCGCTGGACGCAGAGCTCTCGATTTGCGGATGTCACTTTTACTCTTTGCTAGCTTCTGACGATATCCTACAGCTTCAGAAAACCCTCTTAGGATGACGGGACAGAATCATTTAATCTTTCAAGCCGAGAACAACTTATTTACATTGTCCTAGCTGACCGCATGATTTTATTCAGCTTAGGAGATCCCCTGATAGAGATGGGGTTGATGATGGCAGTATTTAACCCTTCCAGTTCGAAATATCTCTCTACTGTAGAGGTGAAGAAAATCATCCGGAGGTAGAGAGAAGAAAACAGGAAAAGTAATGTAGTGGTGAAAGGGCTGTACAGGGGAGGGTAGGTTAAAGTAGGGTAGAGTTGGGTCGGCAATGGCAGGGTAGGGTAGGGTAGGCTGAAGTAGGCTAGTGTAGGGTTGAGAAGAGTAGGGTAGGAGTAAATTGAAATGAATAAGTATATACAATAAAATCTGGCGACACAACAACCAGGGTCATATGCCGCCGGACGACAACGAGAATAAAAGCACTCGAAAAGATGAAATACACACACACACACACACACACACACACACACACACACACACACACACACACAAAATACAATTCATAATTAAAACAAGAAAAACACTAAAACACTAAGAGCACTAAAACCACTGTATACTAAATTTTACACGGTAGTGCAGCTGCCTACACCAAGGAAAGGTTTCCCCCTCCACCACAACAAGCATCCTCTCCAAGTACCAACAGAAGACTACAATCCCTCTCCTGCCCGGTGCTCAGAGAGGTAACGATGGCGCAATTCCCCAACAGTGGACACCATCAGCAAAAGCCGAAGAGTCAGTGTAAGTGATTAAGATAAGAAAAATGGTGGTAAAAATACAATGTAATGGCCTTGCCGATAATAATGATAATAATAATGACAAAAACGTGGGGATAAGTACGCGATTAACTTTGGTGTGACTGATAATGATGAAAATAAACTACATATTACTTATGGCCATGGAAGCACACGAAATTCCCCAAAGCTTTACTGCCTCCTACACATTTTCACAACGACTCTCCTTTCTTCCCTTAACCCACCCACTGACCTCGCCTCCCCTACCCTTCCACCTGTTCTGCCCTCGCTTTCCCTATCGTCCCCTCCCCTGCCCTCGGCCACCAACTGTCCTTGCCTTCCCTCCCTGAATTACAGTCCTCCCCTTCCTTCCTCCCTACACTTCTCCTTTATCCTCCCCTTCCTGCTGTCCTCCATTCCTCTCCTCATCCAACTGTCCGCCATTTGTCTCCTCCTGCTACCGACCTCCCCTTTCCTCCCTTGAACTGTTCTCCCCTCCCCTCCCCTTTCCGATGTTGCAATTTCTACAAGTTTTCGCCTTCCCTTCCCGGCCGCCCTCCCTCCTCTCTACTGCCTCCAGTGAAGACAACGGAAAGGTAGTGTGAATGGGAAGAAACTGAACATTATGGAGCGACGAGCTTAATCATTACCAGGTATTTACTGCATCAGGACGGTAGGACTGGGGGTTATTTAGTGGAGACTCATAAGGCACATGCCATCAATCCTATGCCCCTTAGCGGCAGTACATGAGCCATACACTAATCATCCTATCAACTCTAGACTTTATGATACAAATTTTTTAATGCGAAAAGATACAAGGCAGACAACCTGCAAAAATAAGAGTGGCTCACTTGACTCGGCAGACTTTTCGTTACTTCTCCCTCTGTCAGCTTTTTCTCATCTCTGGATCCTACCTCACCCCATCCTTATATGGGGAAAGACATCTAAATGGCAATGACGATGACGCTGATAATGATGATTTCTAAAGAAACTGAAAAAAAAAAAAAAAAAGAGAAAAGGCAACTTAACTCGCTAGACCACCGGGCGCCTATTTCCTGTTTGCTTATGTTTCTGAGTAAATGGATTTCCCGGATAAATGGAAACCATGTGTCACTCAGTGTAGAGTCAGGTATAGGTTATTATCTGAGTCGACCCTAACATGTGATCAGGTTGCAACAGCTGAGCCATATCAAGAAATAATAATAATAATAATAATAATAATAATATCAATAATAATTGTGATGATGATGACAAACAGGTTTCGACAGTTGAGTCACAACCTGGAATAATAATAATCATGATAAATTGTGATGATGATGATGATGATGATGATGATGATGATGACAGTGACGATGATGATGATGATAATAACGATGATACTAATAATAAAAGTGACGATGATGATAATACTAATTACTGATGATGACGATGCTGATGATGTTTAAGTTGATGATAATGATAACAGTGACGATGATGATGATGATAATAGTGACGATGATGATGATGATGACTAGAACACTAACTGTCAAAGGCAGTTACTGATCTCCACCTATGAGAATACTGTTTTCTGTAGTAACTCAAAAACTGTTGGTCACACTGCCACCAAACGTATCCAGACCTGGTGCGGATCCAGACAAAACTTCTAGGGCCAAAAAGTGCCTCATTTACGTTTTGGTTTTTCCTGTATGGAAAAGCAATTGAAAATGGTTGAAAAGTGGGGTGTACCATATATCGTAATGTCGTGCATTAATGACCTTCAAATGTTTTCCATACAAATGTTTGTAAAGTAATTTTATCACACGATTTCCTTTCATCTTCATGTATCGATAATAGTTTTGGTGGAAACTGAAGATGATAATTCATTACTTTCAGACACTTTTAGACCTGTGACCTTGAAAAGTGGGTCAAGATCACTGAAACTGGGTCAGTGTAACAGGGTCATGGTGCCATATGGCCTCAATAGATATGATGAAGGTCGGGGACGATAAGTGACGGAATAATAATAATAATAATAATGACGGATACACAGGTGTCCACCTATGGTAATAGGAGGAGATCAATAATAGTAATGATGATGATGCTAATAAGTGACAACGATGAAGTTAGTAATAGTGACGAGGATAATGACGATAGTGATAATGATAATAATAGTGATGATTATGATAACAATAATCATGATAATAATAATAACAGTGACGACGACTACGACTACGACGACGACGACAACGACGGCGACGATGATGATGATGATGATGATGATGATAATAAGTGACGATGATGATGATGATGATGACGATGATAATAATAAGTGACGATGATGATGATGATGATGATGATGATGATGATGAAGATGATGATGATGATGATAATAATAATAATAATAATAATAATAATAATAATAATAATAATGTGATGATGATGATGATATGATGATAATATTCATAACCAGAAGAAGAAGAAGAAGAAAAATAGTAACGACGATAATTAATAATAATAATAATAATAATAATAATAATTGACGACGACGACGATTGTGATGACGATGACGCTAACAGAGCAAATTATAGCCACACATAATCAACCTCTCCTCACAATCACAGTCTCACCCCAGTCATCACCATCATCAACTCTTCAAGCACCACCGACCCCCCGCCCATTACCAACAACAATAATAACACTCCACTGCCCCATTAGCCCACTCTGGGTATTAACCAGCTATTAATGCAATGGCCCGCTCACCGCCTCGTTATTACGCCGCATTACGCCCAATAACCCGGCATACGCAAGCACAGGCAGGCCAGAGTTTTTTAATCATGTATCAGGACCAAATTATCGTAGAGGATGGTAATGAGGAAGGTGGGCAGTAGTCGGGGGTGGAGTCACAGTTTCTGACTGATTAATTGACTGGGGGGTTTGTTGACTGACTGACTGACTGAGAGGCCCGTTGACTGACCCAATGGAAGGCCTGTATAAATGACTGACTGACTGGGAGGCCTGTTAACTGATAAAATTACTAACTAGTTAATCAACTGGCTGCCTGGCAGGCATAATAACGGTCTGATTGACTTACTGACTGAATGACTGATAGGCTAACTGACTGAATAAATGAAGTACTGGCTGCACACACACACACACACACACACACACACACACAGGCAGGCAGGCAGGCTGGAAGGGATAGAATTTCGCTTCATTATTTCTGAACTCAGATCTGTGTAAAGGTCGTATTCTACGTGGCTTGGTAATTTCGTAGCACCTCTTGCTTAGCGATTTACGCTGCACATTACATCTCATTATACTGGACGGTAATGGAGAAATTATATAAACCACATACAAGCGAATGCTAAAGTGTAACATGCAGAATTAATCGTTGAGGAGGGGATGCTCGAAGTCTCCTATAAGAAAATAAATTAAGAGATTTCCCTCAGGCTTCTTGGGAGAGGGACTAATTGCATCAAATCCGATTAACTGAAGTCCAATCCATGTCCACTTAATCCATTACAGGTCAGGTCAAGTTATTCTCAGGTGTTTCTGGCCTATTCAGCTACTTTTGGTCAAATTTGTCATACTAAGACTCACTAAGGTTATTCATGGTCCAATTAGGTCAAACTTACTTCAGATTCATGCATAGCTATTTACTTCCACTGGATTCAGCCAGGACGATTTAAATCAGTCGCGTTAGTTTCGAGCCATTCACGTCCAGTTAGTACAATTCAGGTTCCCTTCTGGACACTTCTGGCTCTTCACACTTATTCTGGCCGTTCATGTCAGTTCAGTTGTAATCAGGTTTGTTAAATTCATTCCTGCTCAGACAGGTCAATTGCCCGTCTTTCAGATCAGTGAAGGTCCAATCAGTTCAGCCCAGTTAGGTCAAACCAGGTTCATTTATATCAAACCAGGTCCAATCAATTTATTCTCTAACGGAAAAGTCAGTACAATGACGCCTGCTTACTCATGTTCTTACTACTGCCAAGTAACGGCATCATAGAAAGGACCCACAGCAAAGAATGGGCTGAAACAATACCTTCACTGAAATTGAGGTAGTGTTTTCCAAATACATTAACTTTGTTTGCTGTAATCTATGAAACCGTGTACTACGTTGGGTGTCATCCACTTCATCAAATGGATGCCTGGAGATCATGTGGGAAAGGTACGGGTTAACAGTGAAGGGATGGTTTGGGGTTGATTATTCGCAGGCCACTGAGGGGCAAACGACCAGTCGTTTTTCCTTTACACAGTCTGGACGGTGCAGCTTAACTCCGTGCCCCTACACTTCAGATGGAGAAAGAAGGGACTGGATAATCCACAGGTTACAATCTATCTTATTATTACCATCATCATCATCATCATCACTATTTTCTAATTATCTTGGAGCGTGGGAGTAGAAAAACGAAGATTGGACATGAAAGGTGTGATGGTGTTGTGTGCTGGATGTAAGTAGTTTGTGGTGGGCATTCCCTGTCCCACTCCACTCGCCCACACGCTTCTCACAGCACGGGTCTATCATCTACAACCTCCTCTGTCACTCTCCAGTCAGTCATCCACAGCCACACTTGTCACTCTTCAGTCGCCCACGTCCTTCCATAGTAACCCGCACCCTTTCCCGTCCCCCTCCAATAACCCACACATTTCCCCCGCTCACCCACACCCTTCCCTGCCACCCTCCAGTTACCCACACGTATCCGCATCACCCTCCAGTCACTACATCCTCCCCTTTCCCTCTCCAATCACCCATACCCTTCTCCTATCACCCTTCAGTCACCCAAACCCACCCTTGTCAGCCTCCAGTCGCCCACTCTCCCCCCCATCCCTCTCCAGTCACCCACACCCTCCCCCGTCACCCTCCAGTCACCCACACCCTCTCCTGTCACCCTCCAGTCACCCATACCCTCCCCTGTCACCCTCCAGTCACCCACACCCTCCCCTGTCACCCTCCAGTCACCCACACCCTCCCATGTACCTCTCCAGTGTCAGCCTCCAGTCGCCCACTCTCCCCCCCATCCCTCTCCAGTCACCCACACCCTCCCCTGTCACCATCTTGTCATCCATACCCTCCCCTGTCACCCTCCAGTCACCCACACCCTCCCCTGTCATCCTCCAGTCACCGACACCCTCCCCTGTCCCTCTCCAGTCACCCACACCCTCCCCTGTCCCTCTCCAGTCACCCACACCCTCCCCTGTCACCATCCTGTCATCCATACCATCCCATGTCCCTCTCCAGTCACCGACACCCTCCCTGTCCCTCTCCAGTCACCCACACCCTCCCCTGTCCCTCTCCAGTCACCGACACCCTCCCCTGACCCCCTCCCGTCACCCACCCCCTCCCATGTCCCCATCCAGTCACCCACACCCTCCCCTGTCCCTCTCCAGTCACCGACACCCTCCCCTGTCCCTCTCCAGTCACCGACACCCTCCCCTGTCCCTCTCCAGTCACCCACACCCTCCCCTGTCCCTCTCCAGTCACCGACACCCTCCCCTGTCCCTCTCCAGTCACCCACACCCTCCCCTGTCCCTCTCCAGTCACCCACACCCTCCCCTGTCAACCTCCAGAAACCGACACCCACCCATGTACCTCTCCAGACACCCACACCCTCCCCTGTCCCACTCCAGTCACCCACACCCTCCCCTGTCCCTCTCCAGTCACCGACACCCTCCCCTGTCCCTCTCCAGTCACCGACACCCTCCCCTGTCCCACTCCAGTCACCGACACCCTCCCCTGTCCCACTCCAGTCACCGACACCCTCCCCTGGCCCCCTCCCGTCACCGACACCCTCCCCGGGCCCGCTCCAGTCACCGACACCCTCCCCTGTCACCCTCCAGTCACCGACACCCTCCCCTGTCCCTCTCCAGTCACCGACACCCTCCCCTGTCCCTCTCCAGTCACCGACACCCTCCCCTGTCACCCTCCAGTCACCGACACCCTCCTCTGTCCCTCTCCAGTCACCGACACCCTCCCCTGTCCCTCTCCAGTCACCGACACCCTCCCCTGTCCCTCTCCAGTCACCCACACCCTCCCCTGTACCACTCTAGTCACCCATACCCTCCCCTGTCATCCTCCAGCCAACCACACTCTCCCTTGTCTCTCTCCAGTCACCCTCCCCTGTCATCCTCCAGCCAACCACACTCTCCCTTGTCTCTCTCCAGTCACCCTCCCCCCGTCATCCCTTATAGTTACTCACACCCACACTCATCACCCTCCACTCACCATACCCTCCCCCTGTCATCCTCCAGTCACCATACCCACCCTTATGACTCTCCAGTCACACAACTTCCCCCAGTTACCCAGCAGTTAAACACACCCTCCCCACTCACCCTCCACTCAGTCATTTACATCATCCCTTCTACCTTTCATGACACTCACACCTTCCCATGCACCCTTCCATCAATCACACACTCATCCTTCCTCCTCCAGCCACCTACATCCTCCTCCCTCCTCCAAGCACTCATACTGTCCTCGCCATCCCCTCCCCTTTACTCCTCCAGTCACCAGCAAAATCCTCCTTCCTCCAGTCACTAACATCCTTCTCACGTTCACCCTCATTCTCTCCCATGTTCTCCCTTCCCCACCAGTCATCCATATTCGCTGCACGTTCAGCCTGAAGCACCTTCACCCTTTTCCTCAACCCCCAGTCACCCATGACTTTCTTCCTCCTCCAGTCACTCACACTCTCTCCCTCTCCTCTTCCACTTATCCACACCCTTCATCCTCCACTCCCAGTTACCCACACCTTCCCCTTCGCAGTTATTTGTGGGACATGCGAAGCTGATGACTAACTGACCTAACACCGAAAGCAAGAAATAGGTTCTAAAATAGCTATAAGGACGAGGAGGTGATCATGGGATGCCGTTGCTGATGACTGTACAGTAAGTGACTTGGTGCTGCAGGTAAAAGACAACCCCGCCAAAAACTCGGGAATAACTATAACCAAAGAGGAGATACGAAAGAGATAACTGAAAGGAGAAGTGTGGTTCGTTCATTCGTATACCGGTAGTGGTTTTATTATCTACTTCGATTTTTCCTTGATCTGAATTTTACTTTCGACAGAGAATAATATCGACAATACAAGTCATGACAAGATTGCAGGGTATTCTGTCTTGGTGGTGGGTGGCGGTGATCACAGTCCTGCCCCCGGTTCACTTTAGCACACAACCCGTCCCCCAACCTGTGGGTGGCCCACTTTTGGTCGGGCAAAAGAAGTGGGACGACGATGATAAAAGATGGTATGCTAAAATCAAGTCCTGGGTAAGAAAATACGGGGAATATATTCAGTGTGTTTTGATCGTGATCGCCGGTGTGGCTGTGGGCGTGGGTATCGCCTTTTGGGAAGAGAAGGTCGGGGCTCTGACGCATGAGCATCTCGCCGACATCAAGAAGTTGTACCCAGCGCCCTCACCCTGGTGCCTGGACAGCTGGGGCAGACGGGTGCCTTTCCTCCGTCAAGTGTTTCCCGATTCCCATAGGAGCGCCGAGGATATGTGTGGATCACCCCCCGTCATCTACCACACCGTGCCACTCTACTCCATCCACCTCCACGCTCGCTATAGGACCTGCCTGGAAGAGTACTCTACCCACCAGATGCAGCGCAGGCAGGTGCTCGCCGACATCAAGAGATTTTATATAATTTACCCAATCCTTTGCTTTGCTCTTGTCTTTGTTATTATCTTAACTTGTTCACGGTGTTCTAACCAGAAAAGCCTTGACCTCGCTCCTTTTACTTTATCGTTTTGCATTATTTATAAAGTCTCCAAAATGCTTCTTCCCCGAGGCAGCCACCTTGTCGTGGTGGGGGAGCTTACGTGTCCCAGTAGTTCTGGTAGGGTCTCCCATGCCGGACACCTCGCTAGTGAGGGCACAACCAAGAGCTGCCAACCCCTGGGGAGAGGGGGTGGGAGAATACTTCCTGCTTGTCGTAGGAGGCAAATAAAGGCGCCTTGTTGCCTCCATCTTTCTTCTCTTACTGTCCTCTTTTTCTCATCTGTCATACCTCTCTTCTTTACATTCCCGTTTTTTCTTCCGGCCTTTATTATCCCTCTACTCTTATCACGTTAGACAATCGATTCCATAACATGAATAGTTTATGGATTTCCCACTGACACTGACTCTTTCTCCCTTACGCCACTTTCAAGCCATGACGATTTCAACGCCAGCCTAAATGCCATATAGCCATATTACAGCTTGGCGCTAGTTCATCACTTTTACTTCCTTCCTTCCAACATGCATGCTGGCGACGACCATGGTCACCTAATGGCGGCTGTCCATGCCGCTCGATCTCTGGCTTTATTCTTCATCTGACCATCAGCTATTACTGCCCTCTTTTTTTTTTTTCTTTCTGTATCTTAACTCTAGGAGAGATGAATCTTCATTTAATTGCACTAAAAAGTGGAGATAAAACCACCTAGCGTTAGCAAAACAGGAATCGCTCTCTCCACAGTACATCTGTTTGACTGATCTCATGATTTTTGTTGTCTGTCTTAACCTTTGGAGGAATCTCGTCTGCGTAAGGCACAGTTCGGGTAAAATAATCTTGCATCACCAAAAAACATGTAGGCTTTACTCCTCCACATCGTACTCCCCTTTTTAATTGTCCTCATGATTTGTTTCAAATTTTCATAACTCCAGGACATGAATCACTCTTATTGGCACAAAAAAAGATTAAAATCGTCTGAATTTAGGAAGACGACATTCTCTCTCTCTCTCTCTCTCTCTCTCTCTCTCTCTGTACACGGATTACTTTCACCAACACTTCATCCACTGCCTGTTTCAGGATAGTGTTAATTCTTCACTGTAGTTTAACCCAGAAGGACATGAGTGGTGGCACGTGCTGGCCATTACATGTAGGCTTTACTTTAGGCTTTATTTTCCCCAAACCCCCGCTGCCTGTGTCTTTGAGCTCAAAATCTTATTCTGCCACTCGCTAGGTTCAGGTGGATGAACTACAGGCGTCATGTTACACAATCTTAACCGGCTGAATCCAGGGACGTTATTTTTATATTAGGCTACTCTTGCCATCTCCTGACGATTTCACTCAGCTAAGGAGAGACATTCCGAACAGATTATTATATATAGCCTTAATAAACCTCTTCAATACGACAGGCTTTCCTAATTTAAATAATATCTTCTGGAATCATGAAGAATAAACTAAAAATATCACCCGGCTAAAAAATAATAATAATAATAATAATAATAAAAAATAAAGTCACTCCATGGTGTTGGAAAGGGACGCCTTGAAAATGTGACACCGACATTACCTGGTTGTTGTGCTGTCTGGTTATACAAAAGTCCCTCAACTCCCTCCCCAACCCAGAAACTGATGGAGGGCTACAGGAGAAGGAAAATTGAAGCTTGCAGTGTACAGAGTTCCCGTCCACATGAGCCTGGAGTCATAGTAACAGCAACCAGAACAAAAGCCTCCACCTTCCACAACCACACTGTCGCCAATAGCCCCACTCTGCGCGTCGGTGCTGCGTCTCAGTCCCACTGCACTAAACTGACTAGCAATTAGCTAACCCAGTAACGTTACAAACAATGCGCCCTGACCCAATCCATCTGCTGGATGCAATCTCTCACTCTCTGTCTCTGTCTCTCTCTGTCTCTCTCTCTCGTTCTGTCCGTCTGTCTGTCTGTAGATTTACACAGTATGGATGGGACTGCGTTTCTGCACCAACATTTACGATTTTTTGTGAATTCTTTTTCCAGGATGCCACAAATTGGCAAGAATGATACAGAACTAGAGGGGCACTCAGTGGAGCGCATCTCTCCGACAAGGGCAACGGAATTTCCAAATCACTCATCATAATAAGTTAGGTTTTCTCATCACTCATTAGAGTTTCAAAAAAAAAAAAAATGTTTTCCTGATCCAGTATCAGTAATAGGATCCAGCTGGGTGCCACAAGTTAATCGAGTGTTGCCTGGGACATGGCCTGTCTACCCTTAGCAGGATTAGGCAAAAACTAAATGAGAAATTTGGTCCAAATTTCTCGTTTAGTTTTTGACTAATCCTGCTAACAGAGAAACAAACAAACAAATAGGGATCAAAACATACTCTCCTTGTCGGAGAAAATAAGGTATACCGGTATAAAATATATATATATATATATATATATATATATATATATATATATATATATATATATATATATATCAATCAATCAATCAATCATTTCCTGTGGCACCCTCGGGGATGCATAGGGCCTCGATGAACTCACACCACCACATCCTATCTTGTGCTAACTCCTCAAGATCTCCCCAACACTCATCTCCAGCTTCCCGTCTCATTGTCCTCACCCACGTCTCTTTTGGCCTTCCCTCTACCTCTCCTACCAAGTGCCACCCACCCTGGTGTACCTCGTACTATTCCCTGTCTCCTATACACATGTCCTAGCCACTTCCATCGTGAGAATCTAACATATTCATCGATCGGCTGCACTCCCGTTATTTCTCTAATTCTACTATTTGGTATCCTTTCCCACCACTTAACTCCTAATATTCTTCTAAGTGCTTTGTTTTCAAACACCAAGAATTTATTTTCCATAGTCACTGTGCTGTACCAAGACTCGTGTCCATAAATTAAGATACTCCTAACCATTACCTTATAAAGTTTGATTTTTGTATGCACAGAAAAATTGTTATTATTCCAAATATTTTTAAGCATTCCCATTGCCTGATTAGCCTTCTTTAACCTTTCCTCGAATTCAAAGTTCAAAGAACCATCCTTGGCTAAATAAGTACCTAAATATTTAAACCTATCAACTTGCTTTACAACCATACCTCCAATTACACATTCCTGCGCATTTTCCATATTCATATTGATTATTTCAGTTTTTCCACAATTAATAACCAAACCCACCTTGCGACCTTCAATCACCAAACAGTCCAACACTCTCTGCATCTCTTCTGGCCCATCACAAATCATAACTATATCATCTGCATAATCTAAATCCAAAAGTTTCCTGTTCTCTCACAAAAGTATACCTGCACCGGTTTTCTGTTCCAACGCGTTTCATAATGTAATCAATGACCAATATAAATAGTAAAGGCGATAGAACACCACCTTGAATTACTCCGGACTTGACTTCAAACGAATCACTCAGACAACCATCAACCATCACTTTACAAAATGTGTCCTCATGCATGTTCATAATGACCCTCACAAACTCCTCTGGTATTCCATAATGTCTCATGATCTTCCCCATTGTCTCTCTCGAAACACTATCAAAAGCCTTTTCAAAATCAACAAAACAAAGACTTAACGGTACTCTCATTTCATTAACTTGCTGCATCAAATGCCTAACTATAAAGATCTGATCATTGCAACCACGTCCCTTTCTAAAACCAGCCTGTTCATCCCTCAGAATACCCTCAACCACCGGCTCCAACCTATTTAACAACACTCTACTGAAAACTTTCAAAGCTATCGGTGACAAAGAGATTCCCCTCCAATTACCACATTCACTCAGGTCTCCCTTCTTCGGAACTTTAACAATTACACCATTCTTCCAAACTGATGGTAGTAACCCCGTCACCCATATCTTATTGAATAGCTTGGTCAAGATCATTATTAATCTATCCCCCTCCACTTTAAACATTTCCGGAAATAAACCATCCTCCCCTGGTGCCTTATTATTCTTTAACTGTTTTACTGCTTTCTCCACTTCTGCAAGCCTCAACTCTCCTGTTTCTATATTTAAATCTTCCTGAGCAGACGGTATATCCTCTTCTGGTGGTATTGGTCTATTAAGAACTGTCTCAAAATGCTCTTTCCATCTATTTTTAATATCTCCATCTTTGGTTAATAAATTTCCTTCCCTGTCTCTAACTGGTATTTCCTTGCGTTTACCTGCATTACCACTCAGTTCTCTAATCGATTCATATGCTATTCTTTGACTCTGTCCATCATTTTTGTTTATTAAGATTTCCAGTCTCTGCAACCTTTTCATCCACATATCTTCTTTTATCTCTCCTAGCTAACCTTCTTACTTCTGAATTCAAACTCCAGTACGCAGCTCTTGCTAATTCAATATCTCGTTCATCAACGCATTGCATCTCACTCCTCAATTTAGCCTCACCTCTCTTTTTTATCATATCCCACGTTTCCTCTGATATCCATTTCTTTCTCCTGAATCTATGTCTCCTTCCAATCGTACATTCAGCAGTCTCATGCAAAACTTTGTTCACATCCTCCCACATCTCATCTACACTTCTCTCCCCCTCTTCCAACGTTTCCAACACCAAAAACCTATTTCTGCATTCTAATCTGAATTCCTCCTTTTCTTCTCCTTCCCTTCTAAGCTTAACAATATCGTATCTACCAACACCAGATTTTTCCTTCTTCTGATTTTTAAGTTTAAACCTTATTTTTGCAATGCTGAGTTGATGGTTAACATGAACATCTAGCAGAGAACTTCTATGCCTCCTACTGATAGCGATGTGATCAATCTGATTTTTATATTTTCCACACGGCGACACCCAAGTTGTCTTATGTATATTGCAATGCTGAAAGAGTGTGCCCCCGATGACTAAGTCATTTGCTAGACAGAAGCTTCCAAACCTCACTCCGTTTTCACTCATCCTACTACCAACTCCCATCTTACCCATACATGCCTCAAATCCCTCATTTGAACAGCCCATTACTGCATTAAAGTCTCCAACGCAGATCAAAACATCATGTCTAGGTACCCTTCCTACTCCTTCTTGCAACTTTTCATAAAATGTGTCTTTCCTTTCATCGAGTGCATCATTAGTAGGTGCATAACACACAAACAGACTGATGTTGCCATGATTTGATTTAAACCGTGCGTATAACAATCGCTCATCTATAGGATCCCACTCACATAAAGCCTTATTTGCCTTACAACCCAGCAACAATCCTACTCCCTGATAATGCATTCCGTCCTGTCGACCAGATATCAATAAACGTATACCATCCTCCAAATCCAACTTATCGACTCCAGTCAATCTAGTTTCTGTCAGAGCACAAATATCAAGTCCGTAATTTTGAAAAACCTTCACTAACTCATCGATTTTACCGTCATGATTTAGCGTTCTCACATTCCAGTTACCAGTTTTAATTGTATTTTTTGCATTGACAAAGGAATTAGATTGTAATTGAAGCAACCGTGAGATTCTTAGCACCCCCTGCCCATTTAAGGGCTGCACGGGACTGGGGGCCATTATTGTTCTTTCAGAGTCCATCAAGGTTTCTTTGGCTAACTTCCTGAACACCTCGCCATTGTGTTGCAGTCGCAGTGGCAGCTAACTTGCCTGATTGCCCACACCCGAAAGACCCAGCTATGCTGTAGCCAGTCACGTGCCGGCATGCTTCCCAGCCATTTCACTCTCAAGGAGTTCCTCTGCCTGAGAAAGCAACCACCCCCCTGCTCCCGAGGGCTTTTGATCTGTGTAGGTAGAGGGCGATCACTCCCTCACTAGCCATATACAGTGTATATACAGTGTATAGGCTACACTCACCTGTGTAAATCTCTATCCTGTATATAAGATAAGGTCCTCTTAAATGCTGTTGATCCTTATTAAACCGAACTTAGTGAGTGACAGACTAACTAGGAGAGTATGTGAATGAGGTTGAGGGGGGAGGAGAGAGGGAGGGGAAGATTGTGGGTGCAATGAAGGGATGAAGTAGAGAGGTATATGAGAGAGGGGGGTGTAAGTTGGGGGGATGGAGAGTGAGAGACTAACTAGAAAGAGTGTGTGTGAGAGAGTTGGAGGGGGGGAAGAGGGAGGGGGAGACTGGGGATGAGATGAGGGATGGAGTAGAGAGGTATATGAGAGAGAGGGATGTAAGTTGGGGGGAGGTCAGGGAAATGGGACAGGGTGACATGGAGGCATTTTGTTTGTGGCCACCCCTTACGGAATTAAGACGTCTGGCTATAGTTAAGTGATAGATAGACAGATAGATAGATAAGTACTCTACCAATTTCTCCCCTCCACAGGTATACAGATCTAGGCCTGCTATCCAAGTTCGGCACAGAGATTGAGATGCTGCGTTATTTTCTGTGCCGCGTCAACCACTGTTACAACCAAGTCCCCTTTCACAACTTCGAACATGCCTTCTGTGTCACTCAGATGGTAAGTGGGTCCTATCTTTGTCGTAGATTTTCATTATTGTTATTATTATTATATAGTGGTAGGTGGGGTCACTCATCATCCACTTACTCGATGCAGTGCTGCTCTCAGGTGACTTCCCTTTCCTCTCTTCCTTCTTTCCTCCCATCCTCTTCTTTCTTTTTTCCTCCATTCTTTCCTCTTCCTTCTGCCTGTGGGTGACTCTACACTGAGTGACAAACCAAATAGTTTCGTGTACACCAGGAAACCATTTACTATGCTGGGTGGTAACCATATAACCAAATTATGGTGCCTGGTGGTTTAGTGGGTAATTAAGGCTCCCCAATCGGATTGAGCCTTCGCAGGTTTATATCCAAGGGATGGTTGGGGGTTTGTTGCTCACGTAATGCCACTCAGGGATGAGCGAGGCTTTTCACTCTCATCTTAAATGTCAGGACCAACTTGCCTAGCCCTGGGCTCCTACGCTCCTTGTGGGGCAACACAATATTAGATGATGATGATGATGATTCTTATTATTGTTGTTTTTCTCTTTGTCATACCTCATCCTGTCCTAAGATGATGATGATGATAGTGGTGATGAAAATGATGATGATAGTGATAATGATGGTGATGACAATGATGTTGATGATGATGATTTCTTGACAGATGTATGGTATGGTGTGGCGTTGTGGATTGCAGGAAAGACTAGGCGATTTAGATGTGTTAATTCTCCTTACATCCTGCATATGCCACGACCTTGACCATCCTGGATTTAACAACATCTACCAGGTAAGGGAAGCATTGTATTGTTTATTTATATTTGGCCTGAGTTTTAAATTACAGTATAGACAATGCACCTTAAGGGATATATAAAAAGAGGTGTGTAGTAGATAGATTGATATATTGTAGTGTTAAATATAGATAGATAGATATACTGTACTGTTAGAAAAATAGATAGATAGATAGACAGTCATATAGATAGATGGACAGATAGACAGACAGATAGATAGATAGATACACAGATAGATTCACAGCACCACTTAATAGATTCATTTTGGCCACAGATCAACGCCAAAACAGAATTAGCCCTGCGATACAATGACATATCACCGCTTCAAAACCATCACTGCTCCGTTGCATTCACTGTTTTGGAGCAACACGAATGCAACATATTCAGGTGGGTGTATTGAGAGGACGGAGAATGAGAGACTGACTAGGAGAGTGAGTGAGATGGAGAGGAGGGAGGGAGATGGGGAGGGGAGACCGAAGATGAGATGGAGGAATGACGTGGGGAAGTATGTGTTTGAAAATATTGGGAGAAATATTTTGAGTTGGTCTGGCCATGTAGACAGGATGGAGAATGAGAGACTGACTAGGAGAGTGTATCTGAGTGAGGTGGAGGGGGAGGGGAGGGAAGGGGAGACCACGGATGAGTATTCTAGTCCAAGTTTTTAGTAATTACAGATACTGCAAACCCTCTTATGGTAAGGACAACTCCCTTACCCCATTCCAGCTCACACAAAACCATTTTAATCCACAGAAACGTGTTGGGCGAGGACTACAAGAAAATTCGTGAAGGGATGATCCGCTGCATCCTGGCGACGGACATGGCGCGGCACAATGAGATTCTGTCCGACTTTAAAGAGATCATTGAGGAGTTTGATTTCAAGAACCGGGCCCATGTTAACCTTGTACGTATAGACTGTAGTTGATTTTGACTTTTTTTGCCCCCTCATGGTAGGTATAACTTGTTGTATCATTTGTCATATCATTTATGAAGCCAACAATGTACTTGTGTGTGTGGCCATTCGCCTTGGACGCTGCAACTGTGAGCAGGGCAATAGGCAGGATGCCGGTGGGGAAGGCAGCGGGAGTGGCTGGATTAACTGCTAAAATGTTGAAAGCCTCAGGAGATATAGGAGTGGGGTTAGTTGCTTTCTTGATAAATACGATTATGTGTGAGTATGTTGTCCTCAGAGTGTAATTGTAAATGTGTACAAGGGGAAGGGTAATGCCCTGGAAGGAGGAAATTATAGAGGCATGAAGCTTTTAGATCAGATAATGAAGGTAATGGAGAAAGTTCTAGAAGGTATGATTAGAGAAAGAGTGAATATTGATGAGATGCAGTTTGTGTTTATGCCAGGCAGGGGGACCACTGATGTCATATTCATTGTTTGACAGCTTCAGGAAAAATGTTTAGGAAAGAAAAGGGATCTGTACTTTGTTTTTGTTGATATGGAGAAGGCCTTTGACAGAGTCCCTTGACAGGTGGTGAAGTGGACAGTGAGAAAGCTTGGGATCGAGGAGTGGCTGGTTAGGGTGGTTATGGCTGTGTATGTGGGTGCTCGCACCCAGGTAAGGGTGAATAGAGATTTGAGTAATGAGTTTTCCGTGAATATTGGTGTGCATCAGGGGTCAGTTTTGATCCCCTTGTTTATTATGGTACTTGAAGCCCTCTCTCGTTACTTCTGAAAGGGACTCCTGTAGATGTGTGCTAATGATTTGATTTGGTGTTGACTGCAGAAAATGAAAGGGAGACAGAGGAAAGATTTAGGAAGTGGAGAGATGGTATGGAGCACAAGGGATTAAGAGTAAATGCAGATAAAACAAAGGTAATGGTATCTAGGGCTGATGGCAGTACTGTCAGAGTAGAGGGAGGGTGGCCATGTGCAATTTGCCACAAGGGGGTGGGAAGTATTTACATCTTGTGCAGTGTTTGTGATAAGTGGGTGCATAAGAGATGTAGTGGTATTAGAGGTAGACTGCGAGATAATGCTGATTTCATGTGTACAGTGTGTTGCAGAGAGCAGGTGGAGATTGTCAGGCATGAAAGGATTGAGCTTGCTGATGAGTCTCTTGAGTGTGTGGAAGAAGTTTTTATTCAGGAGACATGTTATATACTGGAGGTGGGGGCTGGAGCTAGCTCTGTGGCTAGAGTGAGGAAGTGGTTGGAAGTTCAAAGAGCTGTTGCCTCTCCTGACATTGAAAGGGCTCTCTCTGTGCTAAGGGGATCTTTGTATGCGGCATGTGTCCATCCATCCATCCATCATCCAATCCTACGTTGCCCTGTGATGGGCATGTGTTAGGAGTGTAATGCTGTACGTCAGTGAGACTTGGGCAGTAAAAGGAAGAGGATATTCGCAGGCTCAGACGTACAGAAATGACAATGATTAGGTGGATGTGCAATGTGTCCTTTAGTGCGAGGCTTGGGGGGCCTAGGTTTACGATGGAGGAGTTAAGAGGAAGGATGAGATTGGAGTGTACTGGTGTCATGATGAGGAGAGGTACTGTGAGATGGTTTGGGCATGTGGAGAGGATGGGGGATGATAACTGGGGGTCAGAAAGTAAGAAGTGTTAATGCTGAGGGTAGGGTTGCGAGAGGTATACTGAAAAGACCTTGGATGAGGTCATTGAGTGTGACCTCAGGGATAGGGGACTGAATAGGAAAGATGCCAGAGATCCAGTAGTGTGGAGAGCTGCCATCGGGTGACCGAGGCTGATGCATGCAAGCATGTTGGAACCTTCAAGAACGAAAAGAAAAACGAAACGACCCTGGTCACCTAATGGCAGCAGCTCTCCATGCTGCCTGATCTCTGGCAGCCTCAAGTATTTAATTCCAGCTAGTGCAAAATGGTCTGAGAGTTAGTCATAGGAATAGTGGTAGGTAGGGGCAACTACTATCCACTCACCCAATGTAGTGCTGCCTTAAGGTGACACAGCACTATGTGAAAAGAAAAATGCTTGACTGTAAAGGGGTGATTATCAGATGTCATACAACCACATGAATCCCTGGTGGTTTAGTGGATTACTGTGCCCCATCCAGATGTGGCCCAATAGGGTTTACGTGCCAGAGGTGAGTCTTCAGAGGCTAAGTAGGTGAATACTGGTACCACAGAGGCTCTTATGGTAAGGTGGTAGATGGATGGCAGTGAGAGAGGGGGATGTAAGCTGTGGGGATGGCAGTGAAATGGCAAGGGACAGGGGCAACATGGAGGCGATTTATTTGTGGCCACCCCTTACTGGATTATGGCATCAGGGTATAGATAGATAGATAGATGGATTGACTGATTGATTATGTATGCTCAGGACAACTCTAGTATTTTATTTTAGCTAATCCCAGATATTTTATTACTCTAAGAGGGATTATAGAAGCCTGAGAGTGTTAATACTGGTTTTAATATCCTGCCCAGCTGTCCATGGTGCTGATCAAGGTAGCAGACATCAGCAATGAAGCGCGGCCGCTGGACATTGCCCAGCCCTGGCTGGAGTGTCTCATGCAGGTAATGGTTTGTAAGTTAATTCTTTGTCTTTGTAGGTGATGGCTTATGCAGGTAGTGTTCTGTTTATTCCTTCCCCCCCCCCCTCCGAGGTGGAAGTGCCTATCATCCATTCACTCAATGTAATGCAGCCCTCAGGTGACTCTGCACTGAGTGACAAGCCAAATTATTTCCTGTTGTCCAAGGAACCTACTGTATCATATCATTTATAAAGGCTCCAACATGCATTCGTCAGCCTTGGTCACCTAATGGCAGCTCTCCATGCTGCTTGATCTCTGGCAGCCTGCCTCAGCGTGCTTACATGCATCGGCCTGGGTCACCTCTTAGTGGCTATCCATGCTGCTCAGTCTCTGGCAGCCTCCCTATTCAGTCTATTATCCCTGAGGTAACACTGTGTGACCTCATTCCATATACTGGTACTAGATACTCTGTACTGTACTATGTTGTGTTGGTAATGAGGACTATATCAAACCCTCCATCTCATCCTTGGTCTCCCTCTCTCCCCTGCAACACTCTCACATACACTTTCTTTGTCATTCATTCCTCATTCACACCTCTTGGCCAGACCATCTCAAGATCCTTTTACTAAGTAAGAGACTAACTAGGAGAGTATGTGAGTGAGGTTGAGGGGGGGAAAGGAAGGGGAGACCGAGGATGAGATGGAGGGATGTAGTAGAGGGGGCAGTGTAAGTTGGGGGATGGAGACTAAGAGACTAACAAGGAGAGTGTATGTGAGTGAAGTGGAGGGGGGAAGAGGAAGGGGGAGACTGAGGATGAGATGGTGGGATGGAATAGAGGGGTATATAAGAGGGGGGAGTGTAAGTTTGGGGGAGGGCAATAAAATGGAAGAGGACAGGGCAACATGGAAGCGATTTTTTGTGGCGACCCCTTACAGGATTAAGGCGTCTGGCTATAGATAGATAGATAAACAGAAACTTGTAATAGCTTCTAAAAACACTGATACTTATATTGCCATTCTTTCAACAGGAATTCTTCAACCAAAGTGACCTCGAGAAGTTGGAAGGGCTGCCTGTCTCTCCGTATATGGATAGGGACAAAGTAACAAAACCATCATCTCAGTGCTCCTTCATTGGTTTTGTGCTCCTGCCTCTCTTTGAAGCACTAGGGAAGGTTCTGCCGGAGCTTGAGGTGAGGTAAATAGATTGATAGATAGATAGAGTGTGAGAGAGAGAGAGAGAGATAGACAGAGAGAGACCTAAGAGAGAGAGAGAGAGAGAATATACAGACATTCATTTCAGTGCTCCTTCATTGGTTTTGTGCTCCTGCCTCTCTTTGAAGCACTAGGGAAGGTTCTGCCGGAGCTTGAGGTGAGGTAAATAGATTGATAGATAGATAGAGTGTGAGAGAGAGAGAGAGAGAGATAGACAGAGAGAGAATATACAGACATTCATTTCAATGCTCCTTCATTGGTTTTGTGCTCCTGCCTCTCTTTGAAGCACTAGGGAAGGTTCTGCCGGAGCTTGAGGTGAGGTAGGCAGATTGGTAGATAGATAGAGAGAGAAAGGGATAGATAGAAAGACAGAGAGAGATGTAAGAGGGAGTTAAATATGCAAACCTTCATTTCAGTGTGTCTTCTTTGGTGTTGTGCTTCTGCCACTCTTTGAAGCATTTTAGCAAGGCTAGTGAGAGAGAGAGAGAGAGATTTACTTTCTGTTGTTCTTATGATGTTGATGATGATGATGGTTCTATTCCAGTCTTTTCTGTTTGAATCTATTGTCTTTTATTATTATTATTATTATTATTATTATTATTATTATTATTATTGTAAGGTGTTGGCAATAGCCAACACCTACTTTCGTCGTAAGATGATCCACCGGTATACATGGAGAGTAATGAGGAGGATGGATGGTGAACTTGTTGAACGAAAGGCAATGATAGACTACGTGTGTGTGGATGAGCGAATGAGAAGACAAGTGTTGGATGCAAGAGTGTGGAGAGGGTGGGGGAATGGAGTCTCGGACCATCACTTAGTGATGGCCAAGGTAGAACTGCAAAGAAAGTGGTTGAGGAGGCGAAGGGGAAGACAGGAGGAAGCAGCTCCTGTGAGAAGAGTGGAGAAATTGCAAGATAGTGAGAAAATGACAGAGTATAAGAGCATAGTGGAAGAAAGATTGGGAAGGTATGAGCTAGAGCAGATGGAAGGGGTGGAAGACGTATGTCAGATATTCACGGAAGAGATAGGCGCAGCGTGTGAGGCGGTTTGTGGAGTGAGGAGGAGATGCAAGGGTGTGCAAGGGACAGCATGGTGGAATGATGAGGTGAAACGAGCTGTGGAACAAAAGAAGAAGGCATATGGTGAATGGTTGGCGAGTAGAGGTAGGGGAGAAGATGAGAGAGGTATATGTGAGCAGGAGAAGGGAGGTTAAGAGACTGGTGAAGGAGAGTAAGAAGAAAGTGGATGAAGAGTTTGGGAGGAATCTGAGTGTGAAATGGAGGGAGAGTAAGAAATTGTTTTGGAAGGAGGTAAAGAAAGTAAGGCAGTGTGAAAGGAGATATAGTAGGGGAGTGAAAGATAGGAATAATAGATTGTTGGTGGAGAAGAGAGAGAAACTGAGGAGATGGAAGGAGCACTTTGAGGATTTGTTGAATGTAGAGAATGAGAGCAATGCGAGTATAAGTGGTTGGGGAATGGCTGGGAGAAGAAGAGATGAGAGGAGGGAAGAAGAGATCAGTAGGGCGGAAGTAGTGGAAGCAATGAAGAAGATCAAGATGGGAAAGGCCCCAGGGATTGATGGAGTGTGTGGTGAAATGCTGAGGTATGGGGGTGAGATTGTTGTGGAATGGATATGCAAGTTGTGTAGATTGGCTTGGGAAGAGGGAAGGGTTCCAGAGGACTGGAAATCAGGTATAATTGTTCCTTTATACAAAGGAAATGGGAGAGAGAAGTATGTGGTAACCATAGGGGTATTTGCCTTCTTAGTGTGACTGGTAAAATATATGGTAGAATACTCATTGATAGGGTTAGGCATATGACAGAGGAGCTAGTTGGAGAAGAACAAGGGGATTTAGGAAGGGAAAAGGGTGTGTAGATCAGATAATTGTTCTAAGATGTTTAGTGGAGAAGTATCTAGAGAAGGGAAGGAAAGTGTATGCTGCCTTCATGGACTTGGAGATAGCTTATGACAGAATAGATAGGCAAGGTATGTGGAAGGTATTAAGAATATATGGAGTGGAGAGGAAATTGTTGAGTGCTGTGAAGAGTATGTACGAGGGAGCTAGGGCTACGGTGCGAGTGGATGGTGAGTTGAGTGAGTTCTTTGATCTCAGTGTGGGACTGAAACAGGGTTGTGTGATGTCTCCATGGCTGCTTAATATATACATGGATGGGGTTGTGAAGGAGGTGCAAGGTAGGGCAGTGGATGTGGGGGTGGCTCTAATGAATGAGGGTGAGATTTGGAAGATTCCGGTGTTGCTGTTTGCTGATGATACAGTATTATTGAGTGAAGATGAATGGGAGTTGCAAGGTTTGGTGAATGAATTTGGGACAGTGTGTAGGAGGAAGAATCTGAAAGTTAATGTAAACAAAAGTAAAGTTATGGTGTTTGAGAGGAATGAAGTCACAGAGTGTGCAGTGAGGTTGAATGGTGAGGATATGGAGAATGTGAGTGCATTCAAGTACTTGGGTAGTGTGATGAGTAAGGATGGAACTTTGGGGGATGAAGTGCGTGAAAGGGTACAGCAGGGAAGGAAGGTTGTTGGTACACTGAAAGCAGTGATGAGAAATAGGGAGTTGAGTATGGAAGTTAAGAAGTCACTGCATGATAGTATTGTGATCCCTACCCTGACGTATGGAAGCGAGGCGTGGACCTCGCAAGAGGGGAACAAGTCAGGAGTGAGAGCAGTGGAAATGAGTTACTTGAGAGGAGCATGTGGAGTGACATGGAGGGACAGGTTGACGAATGAAGAAGTGGAGGAACGTTGTGGGGTGGATGTGGATGTGGTTGAGAAGATTAGGAGAAATACACTGAGGTGGTTTGGACATGTGGAGAGAATGGAGAATGAAAGAATGACTAAGAGGGTGTATTTTTAGAATTTAGACAGTTTATTGAGACAAACAGTTATACATACATATACGTATACAGGTATATCTATATATTACATTATCACCTCAAAAGGATGAGGACGCTGAGCTACTCTTCACCCTACTCCGAGATATTACATACTAACATAAGAACATAATGTACTTTTCACCCTGCTCTGAGATATTACATAAGAGCATAATGTACTCTTCACCCTACTCAGATATTTTGTTCAGTTACTCTTACATCACAATATAGCAATGTCTACTTAAGTATGTGTTTGATGTTTTTACAATTCAGTATACTTCCTATTTTATCGTTATTAAACATCCAAACGACTTGTTCGGTCACTGAGTCTACAGCAGGATTTCTAAACTGCGCTAATTTTGAGCAGTGAAGTACATAGTGTTGCAGGGTGTGGGCTCTGGGTTCATTACACAGTCTGCAGCACGTTTTATGATCTGGCGTATCCACTCCAAGCTGCCACAGATATTTATAGCCTAACCTCAGTCTAGTGCATACAGAATCTTTCCACTTATTTCTATATTTTCCATATGTAAAGTGGGTTCTCAGAGCAACGTTAGTATAGTGATACATAGTTTCACTACTAGGATGTTGTTGCTCCATTCTCTGATTTTCCTCTTGACCTTGTTGTGTTCTTATTATAGTTTTAATCTGTTTCAAGGTTAGTTGGCATACTACATCTATGTCTTCTTTTTCTGCTGCACTCTTGGCTAGTTCATCAGCTCTTTCGTTCCCTGGTATTCCAACATGGGATGGTATCCATGTGAATGATATGAATCTACCCGATTGCTTGAGCTGATGCAGGACAGCTCTACACTGGAAGACTACGTCTGCCAGTGCAGGTGCTGTGCTCTTAAGGGACTCCAGTGCTCCTCGGCTGTCTACGAAGAAGCACACGTCTCCTTCACCTCCTGTGATCTCCCTGAGGCCGTATAATATTGCATATAGCTCTGCCTGAGTGGAAGACACGTTGTTGCTTATTCTAAAATTTATTTCGCTCTGTACACATGCACTGTCTGCTTTATCTAATATTACGATCCCACACCCTGCTCTGCCATCCTCTCTGACCGAACCATCGCAGTAGACGTGAGCAGTGTTTTCATTGTAGAGTTTATTTATTTGGTTTTGTGCATGTGTCCTTAACACACCTACAGCATAACATTCTTTCTTTTTCTGTAGTGGAGATATGCTCACCTTTACCTCTTCCTCTTCCCAGGGTGGAGGCCTAGGTGCCTGCGGTATCTCCTCACAGAAGTTTTGTACCTCGTATTTGAGTACGTTCCTCGCAAGGTCTTTCACATAGCCATTCTTGCCTTGCCTCCAGAAGGTTCTGGTTCCGTTAACAACATCTTTGATGCTGTTACGGAGTCCCAGTCCGCTTTCTGACCGCATGTGTCTTATTGCAGCCGCCACACTGTCTTCCTGAATTCTATTTTTTACACTCTGCAAATTTAGCTCAAGTCTCATGACATCTATCATGATGTTCCTTGGGCAGCTAAGTATGATTCTCATTGCGGCATTCTGGATTTTTTCAAGTTTTTCCAGCCTTCCTTCACCAAGGCAAGAGAGGACTGGGCTTGCGTACTCTAATACCGATCTGACAGTAGTGAGGTACATCATTTTTAGTACTGGTACACCCACCCCTGCACCACTATAGGCCATTGATCTCAAGGGCTGCAATCGTGCCTTGCATTGCGTTATTATGTGGGTCATCTCGGCATCTTTACAGTCTGCTGTGTAGCCGACATACATACCTAGGTACTAGTAAATTCTCACCCTCTCGATGTTTTTGCCATTAATTACTAAATGTTTTTCCCATAACGCACGGCACTGGAACTTTGTCTTACTCTCGTTAATTACAAGACCCAGACTTTTGATCAGGTTGCCGAACCTGTTCAGTGCAGTTTGCATAACATCAAAAGTTTTTTGAAAAGCATGATGTTAGTGAGACTGGTCTGTTTCCTCCAGTCGCTTTGGGGATAGGGATGATAATTGCTTTTTTCCATGCTCTCGGTATTCTGCCCTCCCTGAGACTCATATTATACAAGTCTAACAGCGGGCCGTCCTCCATGCTGGCCAGGCAGTTAATTATCTCATACCTAATTCCATCCTCACCAGGAGCTGTAGACCTTCCATTTTTAACTGCACGCAGTAGCTCATCCCTGGTTATGTCTGTGCCTGTCATGTCTTCGGTGTTTAACGCAGTAACAATGAAGCTTCTCCTATTGTCCTGCCATGCCTCTAATGCCTCCCTCACGTCGTGTGGCAGGCATTCACTGCTCGCCGCAGATGCCCACAACTTCATTAAGTCTTCAGCTAATTTTTCTGGGTGTGGGTGTGCTACGTTTATCACCTTTCTCCCTCTTACTTTGTTAACTTCTTTCCAAATTTCGGTTATGCTCTTACTGTTGCCTATCCTGTTAGTGAAGCGTTCCCAATACTCACCTTACTTCCCTTTTGGCCTGACTACAAATCTGGGCCAGTTCCTTCATTGCGGCTTTGCTTGCGTCACCCCTACCCATTTGCACCCATTTTCTGTGAGCCAGTCTCATCATTTGCGACAGTTGTTTTAATTCTTTATTGTTATAGTATTTGTCTGTATGGTATGAGCAATTTTTCTTCACGCGCCTTTTATGATTGAGTAATTCGTTAATAACCTTAACTAGGTCTTCGTAAAACTGGTCTACACTGCTCGGATGATAGCCACTATACCATTCCCGCACACCATCAATAAAGAAATCAACTTTATCTTTGGGTAGTGTTAATCGTTTTCTGCTATGTGTGATTTTTCGTTTTCCCAGTGGTATAGTGATAACAAGGGAGAAGTGATCACTTAGCAAGTCTGGTGCAATTTCACATTTTCCCTCTAGACCCTGACCATTTAGAATCACAGCGTAGTCTAATCTCCCTCCCTTGATATGTGTCGCCTCCTGTGTCCCCAGTATTTTGGATTCAGGGTAATCTAATATAAACTGTCTAAATCTCACGCCATTAGTATTGGTCTTTCCCTCTGTCTCCAAATCTTTGTGACGAGCATTAAGGTCCCCAGCTACTAAGGTCACTTCACTAAAAACAGTATCAGGCAGAGAGCTAACGGCAAAGCAATTTTTAGAAACATACAGGTTAATTACGTTCAGCACACCCTCACTCAGATAAATTTTGACGGAAACTGACTCCACACCTTCACTCCTGTGGGGACACTAACAGCTCCGATGGAATGGAATTTCTTACGTATGTAGATACACCCCGTATACCATCACCCGCCATAAGTTGATACTTTGTATATCCACCGAGTTTAAACAGATTGCCATCCCTATCCCCCGTCTCCTGAAGGAGTATCACATCTATACAGTGATTTAAAATATAATAGTGAAGGTCTGTAATTCTATTTTTCAATCCATTCACGTTCCAAGATATTACCCTAAGTTCGCAGGGACCCATTATCCATAGGTGTCTCTAATACCATATTTGATATTTCCTCTAATTCCTTGGAGAACTTATCCATATGTTTATGCAGTTCCAGCCAACCTTTAAACACTTTACACTTTTTCTCATCATCCTGGCACGTTTCCAAAACCCTTCCTGTACCTGCAACACCACTGGTCAGAACCTGGTGAGTTTTGAGTGTTTTCTCTTTTCCCCTTATTACAATTTTACGCTCTGGAGACTTTTTGGCGTGTTCACTCTCACTGTTGCTGTTTACTATGTTGTCTGTGCTCTCACTATTGTATTCAGCATTTTCTATCGGGTTCATAAGTTTATTAACTTTCTTTTCTAGTGCTTCTAGTTTTCTGCCCAGTTCTTTTATGTATATGATTAACTCACCATTTCCCTGCTGAGTGTTGGTGTTAGGCTGTGGTGTTGTGAGGGATGGGGTGACCACGTGACTAGGATGTGGGGGTGAGATGTGACCTGCGCTGCTGGCAGGTGGGGCTATGTCGCCATCACACAGCTCGTCCCTGGGACCCCTCGAGGCATTCCCCAGGGGCGGCCACTCTGCCTCACCACCTTCCCCATACACGTGTGGCCTTCCCACCCACGCCTGCCTCCCTGGTGCAACCTGGACCTGGCAGGGCTGTTTCACGTGGCCAACACCTCCATCCGTTGATTCTCTCCCTCCCCTTGTCCTCTGCTCTGCTGTCCTTTCTTCCTGCCCCTCGGACTCTCGCGCCAGATAATTTGGTCTTTTTGGACACAGGAGACCTTGCATTGTGGTTTCCACCACAGTTACAGCACCGAGGTTCGACACGTGTCCCCACCTTGATTTTTTCTCCGCATTCGCTGGACTCGTGCTTCCTAGCGCAGTATCTGCAGCGTGTGTCCTCTTGGCAGCGCCAGGCCCTGTGTCCCCACCTGCTGCAGCGAAGGCAAAATGCTGGTTCCTCAATGTAGGGCCGTAAGCTTCTGTATCCAGCACCCGGAATAAAAACTTGCCTTGGGATGTCCCCTTTCATTAGGGCAATCACTTGGTTCTTCTCCTGTCCCTTGTTCATGTGTCGCTTGGCCCAGATAAACCTAGGGTCGTTCAGGAGGAATTCTGGGTCTAGAACATAAGAACATAAGAAGATAGGATTACTGCAGTAGGCCGGTTAGCCCATGCTAGGCAGCTCCTAGAAGAGTAACTGAACTACCAGAATGAGATAAGGATAGCAAAGAAGAAGGCTCTCCCCCGCCTACTTAACGTAGGCAAGACCATTGGAGATACTAAATACAGCTTAGATAACAAAGAAATTAGCAAATCGGAATGCGAGAGAGATCTAGGAGTTATGATTAGTAACGACCTTAAACCTAGGCAACAGTGCATTAATGCGAGAAATAAAGCAAATAGGGTCCTAGGATTTATTTCGAGAAGCGTGAGCAATAGATCATCTAAAGTAATACTAAAACTTTATCTATCATTAGTAAGGCCACATTTAGACTACGCAGTACAATTCTGGTGTCCTTACTATAGAATGGATATTAATTCGTTAGAAAATGTACAGAGAAGAATGACTAAAATGATACATGACGTCCGGAACCTGTCATATGAAGACAGACTGAAAAGACTAAGTCTGAATTCGCTAGAGAGGCGTAGAGTAAGGGGAGACTTAATTGAGGTGTTTAAGTGGATGAAGGGTATAAATAAGGGAGATATCAGCAAGGTACTTAAAGTGAGCGTACAGGATAGAACTAGAAATAATGGTTTCAAACTAGAAAAATTCCGTTTCAGTAAGGAAATCGGTAGAAATTGGTTTGGTAATAGAGTAGTAGACGAATGGAATAAGCTACCTAGTAAAGTAGTTGCTGCCTCTTCCATTGAGAGTTTCAAGCATAGGCTAGATAAGCATATGACAAATAAGGGGTGGATATATAATAAAGAAAATCTTATAACCAATACTAATTCAAAAAAAATTTCTTTTCAGGTTACACTATGATAGTCTCTATTCTCCTTTCACACTTTCCTGTAAAATGTCCACGCCAGTTTTTCTATACGGCGTGGTGTTCTTTCTGACTTTTTCCTGCCGGCTTCGGCTGGAGGGTTTGGAGGGCGGGGGAGAGCCTTCTTCTTTGCTATCCTTATCTCATTCTAGTAGTTCAGTTACTCTTCTAGGAGCTGCCTAGCATGGGCCAACCGGCCTACTGCAGTTATCCTCTCTTCTTATGTATGTTCTTATGTTCAAACCCTCCAGCCGAAGCCGGCAGGAAAAAGTCAGAAAGAACACCACGCCGTATAGAAAAACTGGCGTGGACATTTTACAGGAAAGTGTGAAAGGAGAATAGAGACTATCATAGCGTAACCTGAAAAGGGAAAATTATGAATTAGTATTGGTTATAAGATTTTCTTTTTTCTATATCCACCCCTTATTAGTCATATGCTTATCTAGCCTATGCTTGAAACTCTCAATGGAAGAGGCAGCAACTACTTTACTAGGTAGCTTATTCCATTCGTCTACTACTCTATTACCAAACCAATTTCTACCTATTTCCTTACTGAAACGGAATTTTTCTAGTTTGAAACCATTATTTCTAGTTCTATCCTGTATGCTCACTTTCAGTACCTTGCTAATATCTCCCTTATATATTCGCTTCATCCACTTAAACACCTCATTTAAGTCTTCCTTACTCTACGCCTCTAGCGAATGCAGACTTAGTCTTTTCAGTCTGTCTTCATATGACAGGTTCCGGACGTCATGTATCATTTTAGTCATTCTTCTCTGTACATTTTCTAACGAATTAATATCCATTCTATAGTAAGGACACCAAAATTGTACTGCGTAGTCTAAATGTGGCCTTACTAATGCTAGATAAAGTTTCATTATTACTTTAGATGATCTATTGCTCACGTAATAGTATTATGGGATATCTAAACACGATAACCTTGGTGCATCTCTCCCTCTCCTCCGGAACCTGCAGTGTCACACCCTCAAAATCAGTCGTGGTCAGCATCTCCACTGCCTCCTGACTTCCTACTGTGACGTAAGGTCTCTGCCTACCTTCCTTAAACAGGACCTCGAACCGTCGATATGCAAGTCCAAGCTTCACCGTCCAGAGTAGTTTTTGGTGATAATTTAGGTCAGTGTTGGTGGGGAAGAGAAGCCTCACTCTATTCCTTGGGGTGGCCTCGTCACGGTCCTGGCTAGGCATTGCTCCTGACCCACGTGGTGTAGTCGGCTGCACTCCAGCTGCCTTCCCCGTATCACATGGTATAGTAACACCTCCATCTACCCCACACGACTCATTCTTTACCTTTTTGTTGTCTCTGTCCTCTTCTTCATCACTCGCTTCCCTCTCGCTGCCGCGTATCATCCTCTTTCTCTTCTCTCTTGTACTGATGACCTCCGTAAACCCGGTATCCATATCTATTTCTTCCTCGTTGTCACCCAAGGGGGCCTCCCTTCCCTCGTTCATGGCCATGGCACTAGCCATTTCAGGGCACGTTGGTTTTGTAGTGCATCCGATCAGTTTCAACTCAGTTGTTAAATTACTGTGTGATGAAGCGCTCTGGGAAGCACGTCTGCCTGCCGCGGAGGTCAAGGACAGAATGAAGAAGGTGTATGTAGGTGAAGTGGAGGGAGGGAGAGGGAGGGGTAGACCGAGGATGAGGTGGAGGGATGGAGTTGGGAGGTATATGAGGTGGGGGGTGAGTTGGGGGGAGGGTAGTCAAATGGTGGGTGACAGAGCGACTTGGAGGCGTTTTGTCTGCGGCCACTCTTTGCGGGATTAGGGCGTCGGGCTATAGATAGATAGATAGATCTATCGGTGGATAAATCAATAATTATATGGTGTCACGGTAGGGTCAGGCTCCATATTACCTCACCCTTACCAGCTTACTTCGGCATTTGTCAGGTTAATATACATAATACATTCACTGTTATGTCCATCCATCTCTCTCATTCTCCTCATCTCACCCTGTTTACTCCCCTCTCATCATCATCATCATCACCATCATCATCATATTACCCAGTTCTGTATTATATAACCATCTTTTTTTTTTTACATAAATGTAAGATGTGTTGTACTTCATGAATATAGGATATGGCTGTATGATAGGCCAGCCAGTTGCAAGTAATGGTGTGTGTGTGTGTGTGTGTGTGTGTGTGTGTGTGTGTGTGTAATTCACCGGGTCGGTCAGGATCACTTGATGGTCGTGATCGTCAGCTTTTACCCTCCCGGAAGGGAGCTGAGAGCTCATATAGTCCGATCTAAGGGCAAGGCTGTGACCACACACGCACACACCAGTCCCCTTGCTCAAGGGGGACAGTAACCACCCACTTCGTCAGTGAAACTTTTCGCAACGTGTGTGTGTGTGTGTGTGTGTGTGTGTGTGTGTGTGTGTGTGTGTGTGTGTGTGTGTGTGTAAACTTAACCCATTAGCTGTGGTGGCTTCTCTTCAGTTAACATAAAATCGCTTACTGTATGCTGAAGTATATATACATATATATTTATTTTCCGGTCACAGCGTTCATCTAGCACGTCATATACTGTTCAGTTCTGCCGAGTTGCTCTTAGCTGAACGTATCGATGTAACGTTAGCCAAAACAAAATACCGTCTTTGTAACTAATTCGCATCTTACAGTTTCGATATCTAATCTCATTGTTCGTACATCACGATACTTTAGGCAGACAAGAAAATAATCTACCGAAATAGAAAACGCTAGTTACATGGATAACTGATATATTTTTCGTTCCTGGACTAGGCACATTTTACCCCTCTCCTATTCTGTCCTACTTTAGCCTAAACCAACCCATCCTAACCTACTTTTCTCTGCCCTACACTACCCTACCCCAGCCTACCCTGCCCTAGCGTTCCCTACCCTATCCTACCGCTGAGGTCTCCTGTAGGGATACTCGTTCTTCGGTTTTTGCCAGGCTTAGGGAGGTGGAGGAGATTAAGGTGTTGGACATCCGTTCTGGGGGCGGAGAGACTTACAACATCCCTTTGTCTTGTTGTAAACTTTGGTCTACCCTTTCCCTGTCATGACACTTCTCCGGAGTCGATAATATTCCCCATGCAGTGCTGAGGTACCTGGATGATGAAGCAGTGTCCTTCCTCCTGAGTCTTATAAATAGAATTTGGAGAGATTCGTCCACTCCTGCTTCTTGGCGGGGGGCTGTTGTCCTACCGTTTCACAAGCCAGGTATTGCAGGTCACCATCTTGGTTTGCGTGGTAGGTTGCCTTTACTGATTATGGAATTTTTCCGTATTGGTGCCACCTTGTTTCCCTCATATCCTCAAGAGGAGGGAGTGCCTCAAACTAGTGTCCTTAGTGTCACCGTCTTTGCTAAAGTTCAGGAAGATTTTGTTGGCTCTGTTCCGGAGGGAGTGTCTGCCTCGCCGTATCCTCGCTATCCACATCCGTTTGGGTACAGGGTGAAGGCTGCCATGGGGGATGTGGATGTTCCAACCTTTCTTGTTTGTCCTGTGCGTGTACCAAGGATGGCTCCCTGGCTCCTCTCAGGGGTGCAACCGTGTGTTTACTTTCCTGAGAGAGGGGCCTTTCTTTCCTCACAGGCGGCTCTTTGCTATTTTTTTAGAACATGCTTCCTCTCACAGTGTCTCGATTCTCGTATGTACTGATGGATTGAAATCCCGTGAGGGGACAGGCTTGGGTGTTATATTTCCCGATTTCATTCGTGGTAGGAGTCTTCCCCCATCGTATCTACTTTTATCGCAGAACTTACTGCTATTTTACTCGCAGTCAAATTGATATTTAGCTTCCCTCCTGTTTGTTATACAGTTTTTAGCGACTCTGCCGATCTCCATTTTGTGTTTTCCCGTCCAATCCTCTTTTGTTGTCTACAGTGTTTTAGAATGGCTGTGCTTGCTAGGGACTGCTTTGTGGTTTTGTACCATTGTGGGCAATGAGCATGCTGACGCTCTGGCAAAGGCTGCTGCCTCTCGCCCATCCTCACCTCTCCCCTGCCTCGCTCAGTGATATTCATCTAACCACTCACTGTTTGCTCCCACTGGCAGAGTAGGTGGGATGCGGTGGGGGCCAACAAAATGTGTGATATTTGTGGGTAAACGGGCCCCTTCATTTGCCGAGGTCTGAATGCAGGTGGGAGACGGCTTTATGCTGGCTCCGAATGGGCCATTCCTGGTTCTCTCATTGATTTTTAATGGAGGACTCTCCCCCTACTTTCTGTGTGGAATGCTTCGTCCCCCTGACTCTTCGGCTTTTGCTGATGGTGTCCACTGTTGGGGAATTGCGCCATCGTTACCTCTCTGAGCACCGGGCAGGAGAGGGATTGTAGTCTTCTGTTGGTACTTGGAGAGGATGCTTGTTGTGGTGGAGGGGGAAACCTTTGCTTGGTGTAGGCAGCTGCACTACCGTGTAAAATTTAGTATACAGTGGTTTTAGTGTTCTTAGTGTTTTAGTGTTTTTCTTGTTTTAATTATGAATTGTATTTTGTGTGTGTGTGTGTGTGTGTGTGTGTGTGTGTGTGTGTGTGTGTGTGTGTGTGTGTGTGTGTGTGTGTGTGTGTGTGTGTATTTCATCTTTTCGAGTGCTTTTATTCTCGTTGTCGTCCGGCGGCATATGACCCTGGTTGTTGTATCGCCAGATTTTATTGTATATACTTATTCAGTTCAATTTACCCTACCCTACTCTTCTCAACCCTACACTAGCCTACCTCAGCCTACCCTACCCTACCCTGCCATTGCCGACCCAACTCTACCCTACTTTAACCTACCCTCCCCTGTACAGCCCTTTCACCACTACATTACTTTTCCTGTTTTCTTCTCTCTACCTTCGGATGATTTTCTTCACCTCTACAGTAGAGAGAAATTTCGAACTGGAAGGGTTAAATACTGCCATCATCAACCCCATCTCTATCAGGGGATCTCCTAAGCTGAATAAAATCATGCGGTCAGCTAGGACAATGTAAATAAGTTGTTCTCGGCTTGAAAGATTAAATGATTCTGTCCCGTCATCCTAAGAGGGTTTTCTGAAGCTGTAGGATATCGTCAGAAGCTAGCAAAGAGTAAAAGTGACATCCGCAAACCGAGAGCTCTGCGTCCAGCGCTCCGCGGTTCAAGTCCCAGAGGTGGACAGATGTTTTGACGTGTAGACGTTACCAGGGCGTAGCTTGGTGGCCTACCCTTTAATATTCTGGACTAATGGTGGTCTAGCCTCGTGCCCCTGCGCTCCACCACATAAAAAAAATAAAAATAAAAAGGAAAGCCAAGGGTCATGAATGAACTAAAGGACTGAACTAAGCGGAGAAGAACAAAAATCGTAGAGAAGATCGCCCCAAATTTGATGAGACAGTGTAGTATAACTGAGTGAAATAGGCGTTGGATATGACGGAACTATTATGCATTTATACCCACCTCTCTTCTGTACCCTACACTACCCTGATTCAGCCTACCCTACCCTACCTCAGCCCTACACTACCCTACCCAGCCCTACCCCACCCTGCCAAAACCAACCAGCCCTATCTTACCTCACCCTGCAAAAACCGACCCAATCCTACCTCACCCTGCCAAAACCGACCCAATCCTACCTCACCCTGCCAAAACCGACCCAATCCTACCCCACCCTGCCAAAACCGACCCAATCCTACCCCACCCTGCCAAAACCGACCCAATCCTACCCCACCCTGCCAAAACCGACCAAATCCTAACCCACGCTGCCAAAACCAACCAAAACCTATTCTATACTCTGTCATAACCGACACAATCCTACCTCACCCTGACAAAACTGACCCAGTCCTACCCCACCCTGCCAAAACCGACCCAACCCTACCCCACCCTGCCAAAACCGACCCAACCCTACCCCACCCTGCCAAAACCGACCCAACCCTACCCCACCCTGCCAAAAAATACTCAATCCTACCCCACCCTGCCAAAACCGACCCAACGCTACCCCACCCTGCCAAAACCGAACCATTCCTACCACACCCTGCCAAAACCGACCCAGTCCTACCCCACCCTGCCAAAACCGGCCCAATCCTACGCCGCCCTGCCAAAACTAACCCAACCTTACCCCACCCGGCCATAACCGACCCAACGCTACCCCACCCTGCCACAACCGTCCCATCCCTACCCTACCTTAACCAAACCAGTCTTATCTAACTCATTGTCCACATTAACACTTTTTTCCATTTTCATCTTTCTTCCTCCAGACGATTTTCTTCAACTCTGGAGAGAAATTTCGTACTGGAGGGGTTAGATACAGTCACCATCAACCCCTTCACTACGAGGGGATCTCCTAAGCTGAATAAAATCGTCCGGTTACCTAGAACAAAGTAACTAAGTCATTCTCTGTCTGAAGGGGTTATTGTGTCTGTCCCATCATCCCGAGAGGGTTTCTTTAAGCTCCAGGAAATCGTCTAAAGGTAGCAAAGTGTAAACATGACGTCAGCACTTGTTCTAGGCGCCACAGATCGAGTCCCGGAGGTGAACAAAGGTTTTTATATCATATAGACGTTTTATATTTTATATTTTGCAACTTTCAGAGGCATTTACTCAGCTTTAGGAGTCTTATGGATAGGCTCAATCAAACGTATCGAACCTCCCATGTTAGAAAAAATAGCTTACAGAAATGCGTCCTCGTACTGAAGGGGCGGAATGGACAGATCGAGTGACTAAGATATTGAATTATGTATATGACTGGTTTTGTTGTTATTTCTATTATTATTATTATTATTATTATTATTATTATTTCAGGCAAATGTCCCAGGCTTCTAGACTGGCTGACTAGCGAATATTATTAAGTCTCCCGTGGCTCCGTGCTCCTTCCACTCAAGAGCCTGCACTTCACGCATTCCACGCACAAGATGGCGCCACCGCTGCATTCCTGCGAAGACGAGAGGTCAAGAGGACGACACTTGCTTTTTGTTTGTTTGTTTACTGTAATTGCTTAAAGTTGTGATCCCTCCAACTTGAATGCTCAGTTGTAACTATAGATAACTAGAATACGATGCTAGTCACGAAGAAGGGCTATGAAAAGATACAGAGCTCGTAGTATTTTTTTCTTTTAACTAAGATACATGAAATAAGCTGCAAAAATACGAAAATACGAGCTTACTTAATGTAAATGAATTATAGTACGTTCAAGATGGAGGGAAGGCATTTTGTATTTTGTTTGTGATGTTATAGTGTCTCTCAGGATCCTAGGATCCTCTCTCGGCTGAACCAAATTGTCTGGCGTCAGCTGGAACATGATGCTAGAGTTATGTCGGTCGTGAGGGGGTTAATGGTGACGGTATTGACACTGTCAGGCTCCTATGACTCACTCAGTCGAATAAAATCGTCTGAGTCAGCTGAAATGGGGTACTAGAGTTGTCCCGAGCATCACCCAGGGGGTTAAGAAAAGGCCTTAGTTAATCTAAGGCTTTTTCTTAACCCTCTGGTGCTTGGGACAACTCTAGTATTCCATTCCAGCTGACAGACGATTTTGTTCGGCTGAGTGAGTCATAGGAGCCTGACAGTTACTACACTGTCACCATTAACCCCCACATGACCGGCATAACTCTGGTATATCATGTTCCAGCTGACGCCAGACAATTTGGTTCAGCCGAGTGGGTCTGGGGCCTGGGGGGCACTAAATGAAAATATCCAAAAAATATTAAAGGGGGGGCTATATCAATTTTGCCACAGGAGGTATACCAAAATTGGACTTTTTAATAAAACCCCTCCTCTCTCACTCCCTGTGTTTTGTATATGTCCCTCTCTGTCTGCCTGTGGTGTGTCTGTCCCACCCTCTGTGTGTGTGGTGTGTCTACTGTGTGAAGGTGGCTGTGGCTATGTACGTGTCTTGGTGTGTGTGTGTCTTGATGTGTGTATGTATGTATGTATGTAGTAGTGTGTGTAAGTGTCTTGGTGTGTGTGAGCTGAAGTGTAAGTATGGGGCCTTGTGGTTTTAAGGAAAGCCTGCTACGCAAACTTCCCTCAGCCACATTTTAAAGAAACCTCTATCACACCGGGACTTGAACCCGGGTCCTCCTGATCAGCAGGCCAGCACCATGCTGACCATGCCACCGCGGCCCCATTAGAATACCGGCTAAAACTTCTACTGTATTTTATTTCTTTACATGTTACAAAAAATGGGAAATTGAACTATCATGCACAGACTAAACTAAATTGTCATGTACCTATTAATGTCGCTTTAGGAGGAGATATTTCGAAATTTCCTGAGCTACTTGGAATACCTAAGCCTGCAGTTTAATGCTAATCATGAACAAGTGCTATGGAAAGAATATAGAGCAGTTGCTACTTATATAAAGGGAGAAAGTAAAAACTGCAACTTAGACTGCTATCCAACGGCAGGACTTAAACGATTAACCATATATTACATAAACTTAACACACTGAGTGACACAGAAACTAAACATATGATACAAATTCTTTAATGAAACTTATAATGAGAGTACAAATGACAAAATATACACTGCACAGGAAGACAGTACAGTACTCAGTGGTCATACCTTCTGTGAGAACTGAGAATGAAAGCCTATCTGTTGTACCGATTTATAAACGGAAGAGATGAATCGCTAAATTTGATCCACAGTAAAAAATAATAATAATAATAATAATAATAATGAATACATAAAACAATAAAGACAAACCATATAGACTACATGTCCACCCTAAACTGACAAAAACCTGGCATCTCTCCACCTTGAATGCTGAGCTGTTTCTAGAGATAAAGACTAGATTATCATGCAAATCACAATGAAGATCTATGGGGAGGATGCAAAACCATAATACTGTCTTATTCTGCCACTTAGATACAGGAACTAAGCAGCAGAAGGACTAAAATTTGTCAAGGTGAGCCAACTACAATGACACAGATGAAGTCTGAGATTATATAATGTGTAATCATGAACTGATTGCATCATTCAGTAAAGATTACAAAAGGAAAAGCTATCAAATCTGAAAGTGTAAGTACTATACAAGATATGATTAACCTTGTACATCCATATTCTGAGATATGCTTCCTATATCATAGCCTACACACAAATTCATCCCCCTCAACAGTAATGGTATATTCCTGCTGTCTCCTGACTTCCAATCAACTTATGAAACCTCTCTCCTAATTACAGTACAGTAATATGTTAATGAAGGCTGCTAGTAATTACCTTCAGTATGATAATTCTTATTTAAAGGTAGCAGCAATGGCTAATGAAGGATGTAAGGTATGCAGTCCTTCCAGTTCAATATACTATATCTCCAATCAGGCTTTATCCAGTGTCTCTCCTACACATGTTAAAGAATGTCATATGGGACTCTAAGTTTGAAAAGTCTCTCCTATGCTGATTAACATAGTTTAAAGGTAACAAGAATGGCTTAATGAAGCCTGTCCCTAACCCCTTCAGTCCAAAAGCTCTCCTATCAACCTTTAATTACTTTCCTACTGAACAGGTTCCTGAAGGTTGTAATGTGACCCTTCCAGTTTGAAAAGTCTTACCCAAGCTGAATAACAGTCTTAAATTAGCAAGAATAAAGGCTAATCATTGGAGCAGTTTGTGCCCTGTAATCCAAAAGATGTAGTTATATTCTCATTTTACTATCTATTTCTACCACCAGACCATCATATCTAACTTGAGACAGACATATAGTACTGTATTAAAGGGATTAATGGAGGAAGAACAGGACTGAAGAGTATTGTATCGGTGCTGTAATAAGAAGGGGTAGATTGAATGATGGGGCATGTTGAAAGGATGGAGGATGGCAACTGGACACAGAAAATGGCTTGGAACAAGGTCATAGAGTGTGACATCAGGGATAGGAGGCTGATCACAGAGGTTGCCAGAGGACTAATCCCAACCAGCTAGGACCAATGGACCACATAGCTCTGAAGGGCAAGGAGAGACCTCGTATACGCTACCCTGGTGGGGGCTCGAACTGTCAACTTTATGGTTGTGAAGAGCAAGCGCTACTACTGAGCTACTGCAATCGAGCAGCATGGAAAGTCGCCATTAGGTGACCAAAGCCAATGCATGCAAGCATGTTGGAACCTTCATAAATGATACGATATAACCCCTCCAGTTCAAAGTCTCTCCCATGCTGAATATCATCTGAAGGAAGCATGAATAAAATCAGTTCATCTTTCAAGTGTGTGGTTAAAACTGAAATCCATCCACCCATCCATCATCCAATCCTACGTTGCCCCATGAGGCGCGTAGGAGCCCGGGGCTAGGCAGTTGGTCCTGACATTTAAGATGAGAGTGACCAACCTCACTCATCCCTGAGAGGCATTACGTGAGCAATAAACCCCAATCATCCCTTGGATATGAACCTTCACCGGCTCAATCCGACTGGAGCACAATAATTACCCACTAAACCACCAGGCGCCAAAATTTGGTTATATGGTTACCACCCAGCGTAGTAAATGGTTTCCTGGTGTACAGGAAACCATTTGGCTTGTCACTCAGTGTAAAGTCACCCACAGGCAGAAGGAAGAGGAAAGAATGAAGGAATGCAAGACAGAATTGGGAGTGTAAAGTCACCCGTAGGCAGAAAGACGAGGAAAGAATGAAGGGGAAAAAACTGAAATAAAATACTTAATCCATGGGTCTTTGCATCTGGTATTGTATTTTAATCCTGTTAACCTACTATGCCTGCCCATGTACAGGATCACATTCGACCTTAAAACCTAAACAGATGGTGTGAATATCGGGGGATTTAAGTAGCACTGCTTACTCGAGTTTAAAGGGACATCTTGGTCACCTGGAGATACACACCGCCGTATATCATCCTTATAGCTAATAATTACAACTTACATCAGCCGACTACACCTCTCGATAATGACAGCAAACACTGATAAACACATGGGCATAAGAATTACCATAATAAGAAGTAGACTAACACCGTAAAGAATAAAATCTTCACTCACCTCCAGCATCTCTCAACGTTGCTCCCATAATGCACCAGTGACGTCACACTTCAAATTAAACATTTACTTATTAAATTTTAAGAAGAAAATTTCGTGAATATATTATCAGTCTTTTAAACATTAATTTTCGTGCAAACTGAATAGAGAGGTAAGTAAAGTGTTTCTTGTTAAATTAAAGATAACCCCATGAATCAGTGGCATCATCATCTCTCTCTCTGAAATTCCATACAGAGTACCAGAGTAGGATCACTATTTACTGTCCTGCCGATATATCTCTACAGTTTTACAAGGGGATTTAAAAATAAACGGCCTGGTGGTGGTGGCAGGGGATAAAATTTTGCGATACCAGTCTCTAATCTGCTGCCATTCCCTACAGAACCTGAGCATAATAGACGAGAAATTAGCCCAGGTTGATGCAGCAATTCTTAACTCAAAATTGCCCCAAGAACAACTTTCTGAAGTTTGTCAAACATTTCATGCAACACCCTGTATGGGAAATTTGGATAAAATATTGGTGATATAATTCCCTAACTGTGTGCCATTCCCAACAGAATCTGAGCAGTCTAATGAGTCCACGCTTTGAAGGTTGGGTTGAAACAGGGATGTGTCATGTCTCCATGGTTGTTCAATCTGTACATGGATGGGGTAATAAAAGAGGTACAAGGTAGGGTAGTGGATGTTGGAGTGGCCCTGGTGAGAGAGGGTAGTGTTTGGAAACTCCCTGTACTGTTGTTTGCAAATGATACTGTGTTGTTGAGTGAAGACGAAGGAGAGCTGCAAGGCTTGGTGGATGAGTTTGGGAGAGTGTGTAAGAAACGGAATCTAAAGGTGAATGTAGGGAAGAGTAAAGTGATGGTCTTTGAGAGAGGTGAAGTCAGTGAATGTACAGCGAGGTTGGATGGTGAGGAATTGGAAAATGTGAGTACGTTTAAGTACTTGGGTAGTGTGATGAGTAAGGATGGAGGTTTGGAGGGTGAAGTGCTTGAAAGGGTACAGCAGGGAAGAAAGGTTGCTGGTTCTTTGAAAGCAGTGATAAGAAACAGGGAAGTGAGCATGGAAGTGAAAAAGTTACTACATGACAGTATTGTGATACCAACTCTAACGTATGCAAGTGAAGCTTGGACGTTGTTGGAAGGACACAAGTCAAGAGTGAGAGCAGTGGAAATGAGTTATTTAAGAGGAGCCTGTGGAGTCACATGGAGAGACAGGCTGACGAATGAGGATATAAAGGAGCGTTGTGGTGTGGATGTGGATGTGATAGGAAGCGTTAGGAGAACACACTGAGGTGGTTTGGCCATGTGGAGAGGATGGAGGGTGAAAGACTGACGAAGAGAATGTATGTGAGTGAGGTGGAGGGGGGAAGAGGGAGGGGGAGGCCGAGGATGAGATGGAGGGATGGGGTGGAGAGGTATATGAGAGAGGGGGGTGTGAGTTGGGAGCAGGGCAGTGAAATGGCGGGGGACAGGGCGACTTGGAGGCGATTTGTTTGTGGCCACCCCAAACGGGATTGAGGCGTCTGGCAATAGATAGAGATAGATAGAAGATTAAATAACTAAAGCTAACACTGATTTGAACTAATACACATCTGGTCCACAGGTCGTGCTGGAGTCTGCTGCCTTGACGCTGCTTCCTTGCCACACTGGTCATACCCTGCTGAAGTTTGGTCTGCCCTGCCGTGAGAAGCCTGACGGTGGTGTGGTGTCTTCCCCTACTCTGAGATGCCTGGTGGTGTGGTGGTGGTGGCGGCGGCGGCGGCGGCAGGGTGTCGTGTCTTCCCCAGCCGTGAGATTACTTGCTGCTGCTGCTGGTGATCTGCCCTGACCTGCCGAGAGAAGCCTGGTGGTGATGGTGTGATCTGCCTTGCAAGTCCAGGATGTTCTGTGGACAAATGCTACTTTTGAATGCATATTTTATATTGCTGTCTCTGTTAATGTATTTTGTACTGAAGTATTAATAATGAAAACTTAAATTTTCTGTCTTGTTTCATTACCTTTTTAACTGTGGCTTTGACTTAATATAGGTGATAAGTATATTGCGCTCTGCAGTCTTGTGTGTTGTGGGGACGGCTTTTGTGATGAGCTAAGACATTCTGATCGCTTCACCAAATTACTGCTCAGCCGTGTGATCAGTGGACATAAAAGATTATACAATACAATGATATACAGCTAAGCATAAAAAAGGTTATGGGAATTCTCCACCATGCAATCAATGGACCTAAATTAAAGCCTATATTATAAAGCTAAGCCTGAAGAGGGTTGTGGGAAGTAGATAATGATGCAGGGTAGACACTGGTAATGTTCACTGAGCCGTGCCCGCAACACACAAGAACTGGGTGGCGTAATATATGGACCACCTTGTATAATGAGAGGCCGTAAGTGTGTGCTGACTCACAAACTTGCCATCAATGCCCCGTCATAACTATTACTGTGTCTTGTAGGAAGCACAAAGAAAACAGGCCACAGAATACCTCCTTGTCTCTTGTTCCTCCTACACAAACATACACGCCTTTCACTTTAACTTGACACAGAGTTTCATTTAAAGCATATGAGAATGTCACGCAGATCAGTAGCAGAAACAGCCAATACTACAGCCCAACATCCTTTCCACGGCACTCATTCGTGACTACCATCATATTCTAGTGATAACTATCGCTACTACTCGGCAAACCGTATGGAAACTATAAGCTATCTGTCTATCCATCTATCTATAGCCAGACGACTTAATCCCGTAAGAGGTGGCCACAAACAAGTCGCCTCTATGCCACCCTGTCCCCCGTCATTATGCATCACTCCCCCTAATTCACACACACCCTCTCTCATATACATCCCAACTCCATCCTCCACTTATAAGTAATACATTAAAACAACCGTGAATTACTGCCGCACAAGCTGAGCCGTAATCATATCCAACACAAACACGAAGGAGCTTTAAAGAACAGAAAACAATACCTTGATAGCAGAAGACACTAAGACCACAAGTACTGACAGCCTACACCAAGAAACATAACTAATTTCAGTCAGAGACCAAGTGAATATGAGAGGCACACAGTTCATCACTTCAGCTCAAGATCCGTCCCACCTTTGTAACCTTATGTTGCATCATCCTCTCCACAAACAAAATCGAACAACCGCCCAACACTACACAGATTATCTTTGCAACATATCCCCTCCTCCACCCGACTCTACACTTCCCAGACACATACACAAACTCACAAACACCCCAGCCAGCCAAAACTTTCTGCCAAACACATACATAAACACACAGACACCCCAGCCAGCCAAAACTTTCTATACCAAACACATACATAAACACACACACACACCCCAGCCAGCCAAAACTTTCTATACCAAACACATACATAAACACACAGACACCCCAGCCAGCCAAAACTTTCTATACCAAACACATACATAAACACACACACACCCCAGCCAGCCAAAACTTTCTATACCAAACACATACATAAACACACAGACACCCCAGCCAGCCAAAACTTTCTACCAAACAGCATCCTTCATGTGCCACCACCAGCCATACACCCTTCAGACACTACCGAACCCAGAGACACGAGTACACCAACCTTCCCTGCTACAATACTAACACAAAATATAACACACATACAATCCCCTGTGCTCATACTGCAAAGTGGCACCCCCACACCACAGCACACCCACTCACTTCCTGCACCACACCACCACAACACAGACAATCCTTCAATATAACACTGGGTTCACATCCAGAGGAGCCTAAGATGTAACAAGAACAACAACAACAACTCAGGCCAAGTTAAAGTGAAACGAGTATAGTTACGAAAGGAAAATTATTTCAAGTTATTTTGTAAGCGCTTCGGGTACATAGAGTTACAAGGCCGCAGGGAACGAACTGCATACCGAGGGTTATAATACTGTGGCGGCTTAGGGGGCTTTATACCACCTTTTCTTCAGTGATTTATTGTTCAAGCGAGCGAGCGTACAGAGCAAGCGAGCGAGAACACTATATGACATGGTATAATAGGGTGGCAGAGAACAGCGCCAAGACTGTGTTGTCTAGGAAACTATTAAAGCAACAACGGATCTATGGACATCATTAGAAACCTAGTAAAAAAAATAATAGGAGTTACTTGAGGGACTTTTCTCAAAATTTGCCGCGCCAGTTCTGATAAAAGGAAAATAAAAGTACCAAACTGAGCACCAGAACCGAGTTATTTTAGAAGTTAAAAGCTACTGCAGATCTGTTCAGACAGCTGGAAAGCTTATGAAGAAGCAATTGGTACTACTTAAGTTAAATAGACTTAGCTTTTAACATCAAGCGAGATGGATGGATGGATGGATGGATGGATGGATGGATGGATGGATGGATGGGTGGATGTGGAATCGTGGATGCTTGGACCGATGGTAGAGTTCCTGCTGTTTCGTCCTTCCACCTGCCGACAAAAATCATCATCAATATCATCATCATCATCATCATCATCATCATCATCATCGTAGTTGTCGTCCTCATTACCACCATCATCATTATCATCATTATCTACATCCTCATTCTCATTATCTTTACCACTCTCCTCCTCCTCATCATCATCATCATCATCAGCAGCAGCAGCAGCAGCAGCAGCAGCAGCATTATCATATTATCATCATTACCTATCTATCTATCTATCTATATCTATGACTGTTTATCTATAGCCAGAAGCCTTAATCCCGTAAGGGGTGGCCGCAAGCAAATCGCCTCCATGATGTACTGTCCTCTACCATTTAGCTCAAGTATCCCAGTCATATGTTTCTACTCTTTCCCTCCATCTCATCGTCGGTCTCCCCATCCCCCTCTATCCTTCCAGCTAACTCATGTGCACTCTTCTAGTCATTTTCTTATTCGCCATCCTCTCCACATGGCCAAACCATCTCGAAGTATTTCTCTTAACGCTTTCAGTCTCATCCACATCAGCATCACAACGCTCCTTCATCTGCCCATTTGTCTGTCTGTCTCTCTATGAAACTCCACATGCTCCTCTCAAGTAGCTCATTTCCACCGCTCTCACTCTTGACTTGCGTCCTTTCAACAAGATCCAAGCTTCACTTCCATACTTTAAAGTGGGAATCACAGCATGCAGTGCCCTTTTTTTTCATACTTTCATCCTCAGTTCCCTCTTCCTAACCACTGCTTTTTAGAGAACAAGCAACCCTCCTTCCCTGACGTATCATTCCAGTCACTTCATCCTCTAATCTTCCATCCATATTCATCACATTACATAAATACTTAAATGCACTCATATTCTTCCATTTCCTGACTATGCAGCCTCACTGTGCATTCTGTAACCTCATACGTTGAGATGTTAAAGCATCACCACCATCAGCATCAACATCATTATCACCATCAATATCATCACCATCAGCCTGTGACACACCACTGCATGATAAGGACCCTCTCACCTTTCTCCACTCTGATCCATTGATTGTTAGCCTGTTCCGTCCTTGCTCGGTAGATCTGCATCATATGATCTCTCCATCTTGTTCTCTGTGCACCTCTTCTTCTCACTCCATCTCTGGCTTGCCATTCAGTTACGCTCGCTGTCCTTCTGTTATCTCTTCTGTGAAAGACGTGACCTGAGGTGTGTGTGTGGAGTTACCTGGAAACAAGCTCAGAATTACTAGATGCGGGAGCTTCAGGCCCCTTAGGTTAATCTCCTTGGTGTCGTGTGGTGTGGTGTGTTGGGGGGGGTTGTGGTGTGGTGTGGGGAGGGTTGTGTGGTGAGATGTGGTGTGGTGTGGGAGGGTGGTTATGTGTGGTGTGATGTGGGTGGTTGTGTGGTGTGGTGTGGGGAGGGTTGTGTGGTGAGGTGTGGTGTGGTGTGGGAGGGTGGTTATGTGTGGTGTGGTGTGGGAGGGTGATTTTGTGTGGTGTGGTGTGGTGTGGGAGGGTGATTTTGTGTGGTGTGGTGTGGTGTGGTGTGGTGTGGTGTGGTGTGGTGTGGGAGGGTGATTTTGTGTGGTGTGGTGTGGTGTGGTGTGGTGTGGTGTGGGAGGAGGATTTTTTGTGGTTTGGTGTGGTGTGGGAGGGTGGTGTGGTGTGGTGTGGTGTGGTGTGGGAGGGTGGTTATGTGTGGTGTGGTGTGGGTGGTGGTTTTTTTGTGGTGTGGTGTGTGTGGTGTGGGGTGGGCGGGTTTTTGTGTGTGGTGTGGTGTGGGAGGTGGCTTTTTTGTGGTTTGGTGTGGTGTGGGAGGGTGGTTTTGTGTGGTGTGGTGTGGTGTGGGAGGGTGGTTGTGTGTGGTGTGGTGTGGTGTGGTGTGGGAGGATGATTTTTTGTGGTGTGGTGTGGTGTGGGAGGGTGAATTTGTGTGGCGTGGGAGTGTGATTTCGTGTCGTGTAGTGTGAGAGATTGGTATGGTGTGGTGTGATACGGTGTGGGAGGGTGGTATGGTATGGTGGTATGGTATGGTGTGGTGTGATACGGTGTGGGAGGGTGGTATGGTATGGTGTGGTGTGAGAGGGTGATGGTGTGTGACAATGTGTGGGGCTGGTAGAACGTAACTTGGCTTCACTATAATCTCTAAAGCCTATATGAGTACAACACCTCTCATCCGAAAATGGTTAGTGAGAAGCAGACGGTCAGGGCCGGTCCTAGAGCTACTGTGATAAAATGTAGAAAATCATGTGTTGTATCCTTAAAATTAAAAAGAATATGTGAGGTTAATTCTTCCCTTTAAATAAAGACCAAAATATATGTATTACTTCACTCATATTCATCCACTTCCTAACGATACATAAAGAGACGGTGATCAGTGACTTATGGAACCCTGTGCTGTGGTCTATGGGATGTAATAAGCTTTTCAGAATATTGCGTAAGTGTCTCGTAACTCTATGGGTAAAAGGTCCTATATTCTTGACCTAAAATTTAACCTTGAAATTAAAGAGTGAATGTGTGGAAATAATTATGCCATGTAACCAACTATGGATTCATCAACCAAGATTTACTCGTACATACACAAACAAGCATGCACGCAAGCACACGCACACACACACACACACACACACACACACACACACACACACACACACACACACACACACACACACACACACACACACACACACACACACACACACACACGCACACACGCGCACACGCACACACACACACACACACACACACACACACACACACACACACACACACACACACACACACACACACACACACACACACACACACACACACACACACACACACACACACACACACACACACACACACACACACACACACACACACATGCCCAGTCACCAAAACATTTGAGGTTAAACGAAAAGGAAAGGAGGATGTGACTCAGCCAGTGACTTGAAGATCATCGTCGTCGTCGTCATCATCGTCGTTGTCGTCTTCATCTTCGTTGTCGTAATCATCATCATCATCTTCCTCGTCGTCCTAATCATCATCATCATCGTCAGCAGCATGTTACTGTCATCCCAACACTGTAAAAGATGTAGAACAGATGTTATATCAGAGTCATCACCTTTATCATCATATTCATCACTGCCTTCTAATCAAATTGTAGAATTTGTACGGGAGTCACATCATCATCATCATCATCATCATCATCATCATCATCATCATCATCATCATTGTCATCATCATCATCATCATTGTCATCATCATCATCATCATCATTGTCATCATCATCATCATCATCATCATCATCATCATCATCATAACTGTCATCATCATCATCATAACTGTCATCATCCCAGCTGTTTCATCGAGTATATAGTTTCATCATAATCATCATCATCACAATAATCCCAGCTTAGTTAATTGGTACAGGAGTTTCAACATCACAGTTATCATCATCATCATCATCATCATCATCATCATCATCATATTCATATTCATCCCATTTCTGTTAGTTCGTACAGAGGTTAAATCCTCACCGCTATCGCCAGTAGTAGCTGTATTATAATCATCAGCATCATTATCATCACCATTATCATCATCAGCCTGTGACACACCACTGCAGGATAAGGACCCCTCTCACCTGTCTCCACTCCGATCCTTTGGTTGTTAGCTTGTTCCGTCCCAGCTCGGTGGATCTGCGAGTATCATCTCTATCTTGTTCTCTGTGTGCCTCATCCTCTCACTCCATCTCTGGTCTGCCATTTAGTTACGCTGGCTGTCCATGTGTTACCTGTTCTGTGGAAGACGTGACCTAAGGACTGCGTGTGGACTGACCTGTAAACAAGAGGACAAATATACGTGTGTTGCAGCATCACTACTATACCCTGTTCACTCTAACTTGGCGTAAAATTGCAATCTCTTTCTTAAATTGTGTGTTGTGACAAGGGGTTAACACTAGAATGGTGCTAGTCACGAAGAAGTGGTATGGAAATGATGTAGAGCTGTAAGTTTAATTCTTTCACTGAACTACGGGAAATAAGCTGCAAAAAACGACTATCTCGGCCTTGGTAAAATGAAGGAACAACACCACAATATACGTGTACGTGTGTGTGTGTGTGTGTGTGTGTGTGTGTGTGTGTGTGTGTGTGTGTGTGTGTGTGTGTGTGTGTGTGTGTGTGTGTGTGTTGCGCGCTTCAGGACAAAATAACTTACATACAATAATTTTTTTTCCATCACATTGTCCCTCTGAAATCTGAATCGCACTTATCAGTTTACATTCAGGTGCCAAACTGTACTGTTGGGTGGACAGGGACAAGGGGGCAGGCAAACCTAGTCCACCAGTCTGATCGGCACGAGAATCAACAGGACGACACTCACACTGCTATTTCACTGGTGCTGAGACACCAAGATTGAGGCGGTACAAGGCAGAGTTGCCGTGAATTGCACACTGGTTGTGACGTCATTATTGCACACGGTCTCGTTTAGTAACCAGGATGACAGAGGATGTATTGTTGGTATAACTACCATAAAATTTGGTATACTGTGAATACTGGAAGAGAGGGTATAATTAATGATGTCAGACCTATTATGATTCAAGTGTAAGGACGTTAAATGATTAAGAGAGTTAATAAGTCAGCAAATGTTGATTAATAACCAGCCAAGAGACAAGTAAGTTTATCCACATCCAAGTTTTCTAGTATATCAACTGTACACGATTTACAACATTGTTTCGGTATTTCTTTAATATTACAAAGTAAGTGTGCACTGCTAATGGTTGGCACGTGTCTTGTAAATAATAATATATATTTTTTTAATGATATCGCCGGGTGGGTAGAGGTAGACTGTTCCACGACGTATTCTTCCTTGTTTTAAATGACAGTATTATAGACAAACGCTACATATTCGTTGGTTTAACTGTGAAGGGTCTGAATAACAATACATGTTAGTTCCTCCCAATCATGACAAAATCCCCCTTATTCCTACAAAATAACGTGAACAATTAGTGTGGAATGACGTCCGCCTGCCCACATCCATGCTCGTCGTTCATTTGTTTTTCCACATTAGCAGACGATTTTCCACAAAACGGCAGCACTGGACTACAAGGCCTCCTCATCTCCCTCACACTAACATCCCCCTTGTCTCATCAGAATTACGTCTAGTAGCCTTATAGGTATTATTTCTTTGGGCCATGATACTTCCTGGCTGTCAGTGCGATATCCTTGTGTCCTAATGTAGTCACCTTAATGGCTAAAAACAGCAAATATCCAACACTTACCTCAGGGGAATGATGCAACAGCAACACACACACACCCTCGTCCTTCCACTGTCATACGGCCACTAGCAAAAGTAGCCAAGTAGCGACGCCTACCAAGACGAGAAACTTGTCCAGCTACTTTTACAACCACTAGATGGTACCAGGGCCCTCTCATGGTAGGGGCAACTCTAGTATTCTATTCCAGGTACTGCTTGGCGATAGCATTCAGTTGAGAGTGAGTCATACTACTCTGAGAGTGTTAATGCTGTCTCTATTAACTCTCATGATCATACAGCTCTCTTTACCAGCCCTATTAAAAAATAAATTGCAAAGGAAGTCTGTGTGTTACCATGGCAACCTCCCGACACCACCACAGTTACATAAACACATTTCCCCACCAGCAAGTTCCATTAGAGAGTATTGTGTGTGTGTGTGTGTGTGTGTGTGTGTGTGTGTGTGTGTGTGTGTGTGTGTGTGTGTGTGTGTGTGTGTGTGTAAATATGTGCCTGTGAGTGCATGTGTGTCTCACCACAATGCACCGCTAGACACCCACTCCACCCCACCACCAAACACCTTTTTCACTTCATTTCTTGCCACAGAAAACTTTAATATTCATTGATCGTTTTTACAAATTAGGTCCGAGTATGTTCTACCAAATTGTGATGATAAAACGGCAATATTGGCATTAAATATGAGTACAAAGATGTTTTATATAAAGTGTGAGACTCAGTGGGCAATACGCATGGTGTTAGCTTGGCTGGTGCAGGGAGTCTGTGTTACCATGGCAACCTGCCCACCTCACCACACCATCGCAGACATACACACATTTCCCTGCCACTAAGCTCCATAACAGAATACGTGTGTGTGTGTGTGTGTGTGTGTGTGTGTGTGTGTGTGGATGTGTTGTGTGTAGGTGGGGTGGGGGTGTATGGTTTGATGTGGTTGCAGTGTGTGTGTGTGTGTGTGTGTGTGTGTGTGTGTGTGTGTGTGTGTGTGTGTGTGTGTGTGTGTGTGTGTGTGTGTGTGTGTGTGTGTGTGTGTGTGTGTGTGTGTATTTCTGTCTGTCTGTTAGTTCACTACTCGTCAAAGAACCTTGGCTGTACATGAGAAGACATGCTTTTAAAGTTAGGGCACAAATATAATGTGCTATGAAGTCAACTACACTAATAATAACGCCACGCTTCGTCTCCCCTTTCTGTCTCCTTGCCTTGCGTCTGTCTGTCTTCTGTCTGTGTGTCTTTCTTTCTGCCTGTCCCTTTATTGCAAACCACAAACAACTCTCAACTGTCGACAACTTCCTAGAATATCATAGTATCCTGCATTATACTACTTTTTTCAGGGTAACTTGACCCAGATTTTCGTCCTTTTGCCGCTTACTTCACATGGGTCATTGGCAGAAAAGGGCAGCGCTACGGCTCCTCTTCAATGGCACTTTTTTGTGACTTACATATTCTAGTATTAATCTATTGCTACAACTCAGTATTCAAGTTGGAGAGATGGAAATTTTAGGCCAAGTTAGAGTAAAATGGGTACAGAATTAATAAAGTCAAACAGCATACCTTTGGTGGGTGCAGTGGGAACAAGGCGACAGATCACAGGCAGGAGGACAATGGCGGGAAAATCCAGCAAAATCTAACCACCAGCTTATGAAGTGACGCCAACAACACTCGTGCCTCACAATCGGTTCAAACGCCCGTCCACTTTATCACTAAACACCTGTGGTTCTGAAGTATTATATCAGAAAATCAAATAATCGTGTAGACGTGATGTACTGATGCACTCTCTCCACGGAGTCTATCTCTGAGCTACTGTTTATTGCTTGTTCGTCACAATGCTTCGAAATTGATGAGCCTCTCGCTCGGACATGACGGCTGACTGAACCTTTATCCTTGTCTTGTACCCCTGACCTTTTACTGAATGCTATAAAAAAACGAATTACTTCATCCTAACCTAACTCAGAGTCTAATGACAGAGATGATCTGCTCGCTTGACTTCCCCGCGCACCTTTTGTGACGCCACAGATTAAGTCGGGGTGGGCTTCCTATTCAGAGAAAGCAGTAATATGGATGGGTAACTGCGAAAAATTAGTCAGTCACTGTCCGCTGACTCTTCCTGCTTGGATTCCAGCGACAACGTTCCCGAGTTCGTAAGGGTTTGTACAGAATGGTAAATTCAAAATCTAAATAAAGAAATAAGATAATCTGCTGACTTTTTACTATAATCTTGCTAACAGACAGGCAGGCAGACAAAGGCAGACAGGCAGACAGGCAGGCAGGCAGGCAGGCAGGAAGGAAGGGAGGCAGACATGTAGGCAGGCAGGCAGGCAGGCAGGCAGGCAACTGATGGATTTATAAACCCTGCCAAACACATAACTTCATCGCTCTTTATCGTTTGGTTGTAATAACACCTTCTAGCAGAAAAAAAAAAGCGAGATTTTTTTGTGTGTCGCTTTTCTCATTACCCATTTTTTTTTATCAGCCTTACTCGTACCAGATCACGTTAGTTAACAATGATCTGATTATTTGGGGATTAATAAAGCTTTAGTTTCATTTTCTATATGAAGGAAAAAGGCAGTGAAAATATCAACAGTACCCCCAACAGTCTAATACCACAGCCTTCTCCCATTCGCCTCTGTCTACGTTTTTTCCTTTAACCATTCTTTTCCCCAAATGGAGAGTTGTGGCAGACTCCTGTATTCCATAAACTAGCATGTTATTCGCTCTACGTACAGAGTATTATGCGAAAATCTTGCACGTCATTGGCCACGAGATTTTAGGTAAAGAGATTTTGAAGTGATGTAGGGGCTGGGAACTCTCCATCTTGACTGCTTTTGGGCTGGGAGTTTACTGTTAGTAGTAGTAGTAGTAGTAGTAGTAGTAGTAGTAGTAGTAGTAGTAGTAGTAGTAGTAGTAGTAGTAGTAGTAGTAGTAGTAGTAGTAGTTTGAGAGATCAGCATTCCAGATTTCATTGACGAATAGTATGGAACCTTCAGGCTAGAAATGTCCGGTAGAGTTACGACATGTGAGCAGTGTCTGACTTGATCGGTTCCTTTTAATTCAATAGACGACATTTTGAGCATTATTTCAGCTCTCGGTGTCAATGCACTTCAAAGCTTTCAAAGTTTTCCAACCAGATTTTCATATAGTAGTTTGTCTTAAGGGTACTACTGAGCCTCCATGACTAACACAGATAGTGGAGTACCAACATATCCAGTACTCCAATGCTAGGGAGGCCATGTGGGGTGCTTTTGGTCATGCCTGAGTTCGCTGGCTTTTCTTTGGTTTGTTCTTAAATTCTGGTGTCCTCAGTTCACCCATTATGTACTCAGAGCATTTTCACAGGATGCTTATCTAATTAGACTTGTTATTTACGGCTAATGTTTAAGGCTGTTAATATAAAAAGAGGGTAATTACACAAGATAACAGTTATTTATCTGAAGACATAATCAGGTTAGGAAAGAAACTCAAACATTCCTGTATTTCACGCTTATATGTATCAACATCTACACTTCGTGGCTTTGCAAAAGATGAATTTATGTCGTTTCGAAGACTGGTGAGTAGAGAGGGACTGGCGGGGATGTGTGGTGGTGTGGGGCGGGATATGGTGACACACTGCAGTAAAGAAATGCCACATAGCTCTCTGTTGGCTGCTCCTGTTACTGGCCGTTCGTCACCCCTGCGAAAGGAATAATATCTTAGTTAACCTTCACTGCCACAGATCTTTCGTAGGTTAAATAAAATCGTCTTGAGATAGTAAGAATAAAATAAAAAAAACTGTGATCTAGCATTAATTGGGTTAGTAATGGTAACACAACCAGGGTCTTGTGTATCATATTCTACTGCAAGTGACTTTGGAGACTTTGTGAGGTGTGGCTGTGTGGAAGTGTAGCAATGTGCAGGGGTGTGTGTCTCACAAATCAAAAAGAAAATATTAAACAAAGCATCAGCCTTCAACCAAGCATATCCCAGACAAGAAAACAACTACACTCATTCACTGCTGCGAAGGTTACGGCTAGAACATCGCCCCCTTCCCAATATAATCGACGAACAAAACCAAAACTGCAAACACTGCAACGCAAACTCTCCTTTTCCCCTACTACATTATCTACTAAAATGCCCTGCAACCGAACTACTCAGAGCGGCAGAATCTACCCCAACCCACACATCCCACCCACTGAACCCTCCGCCACCCCCCCCTCGTCACGTCTTACAGCTGTCTATCTATTGCCAGACGCCTTCATCCCATACGGGGTGGCCACAAACAAATCGCCTCCACGTCGCCCTGTTCCCCGCCATTTCACTGTCCTGCTCCCAACTCACACCCCCCTCTCTCATATACCTCTCCACTCCATCCCTTCATCTCATCCTTGGCTTCCCCCTCCCTCTCTCCCCCTCCACCTCACTCACATACACTCTCCTCGTCAGTCTCTCACTCTCCATCCTCTCCACATGGCCAAACCACCTCAGTGTGTCGTAGATGCTGCACCTAAATAACGCTCACCCCTTTAATACTCCAATTCTAATCTTTCTATTTTCCCTCTTCTTACTACCTCCTGTCCAACCACACACACCGACAGGGCCATAATCAAGGCTCGGTCTCCTCTATAGGCGGAGATAATCTATAAACAACAACAACAACAACAACAACAGTCAGGTCCTCGCTCCTTCACCACGCGGCCAGGAATAGGTTTGGCCAGTAACTCTCTCTCTCTCTCTCTCTCTCTCTCTCTCTCTCTCTCTCTCTCTCTCTCTCTCTATCTATCTATCTACCTACCTTTCTATCTATATCATCATTATCATCATCACCATCATCATACCCCGTTATCCACCTCTCTCTCTCTCTCTCTCTCTCTCTCTCTCTCTCTCTCTCTCTCTCTCTCTCTCTCTCATTTTTGCTGTTGGCTAATGATGTGAAACCGCGGCTGGGACACGTTTGAATTACCCGGGTGTTTAGGCTTGTGGTGGTGGTGGTGGTGGTGGTGGTGGTGGTGGTGGTGGTGGTGGTGGTGCTTCTGGTAGTTGTGGTAGGCAAAGGTAGTGGTAGTGGTGGTTTTGGTAGGGGTAGTAAGGAATGAAGGTAGCTGTGGCAGTGACTGTGGTGGCAGATGGGGCAGCCAGAGGGAGGGGGAGGCCAAGGATGAGATGGAGGGATGGAGTGGAGAGGTATATGAGAGAGGGGGGTGTGAGCTGGGAGAAGGGCAGTGAAATGGCGGGGGACAGGGCGACATGGAGGCGATTTGTTTGTGGCCACCTCTTAGGGAATTAAGGCTTCTGGCAATAGATAGATAGATGAACAGATAGACCGTCAGATGTAAACAAACAGTACAGTGGGGGTGGTAGGGAGGAAAGGACAGCGGTCAGTTGCAATTTCACGCCATAGATATTCGCTGCTGTTTTTTTTTACTTTTGCTTCGGCCATTTAACTTGTGTGTGTGTGTGTGTGTGTGTGTGTGTGTGTGTGTGTGTGTGTGTGTGTAGTTGTAGATGAGTGGTAGGGAATGAAGAAGGTAGAAGTGGTGTTGGATGTGGTGGTTGTGTAAATGGAACGTAGTGTGTGTGTGTGTGTGTGTGTGTGTGTGTGTGTGTGTGTGTGTGTGTGTGTGTGTGTGTGTGTGTGTATCTGTCTATCTATCTATCTATCTGTCTATCGCTCCCCATCCTACTTCATCCATCCATCCATACAAACATCTCTCTACGTATGTATGTATGTATGTATCTTTATGTATGTATGTATGTATCTTTATGTATGTATGTATGTATGTATATATGTATCTTTATGTATGTATGTATGTATGTATATATGTATCTTTATGTATGTATGTATGTATGTATGTCTTATGGTTGTATGTATGTATGTACTTATGTATGTATGTATGTATATACGTCTATGTGTGTATGTATGTATGTATGAACGTATATATGCATGTATGTCTGTATGTATGTTGTATGTATGTATGTATGTATGTATATATGTATGTATGTTGTATGTATCTATGTATGTATGTTGTATGTATGTATGTATGTATGTATGTATGTATGTATGCATGTATGTATGTATGTATGTATGTATGTATGTATGTATGTCTATGTAGGTATGTGTGTATGTATGCATGTATGTATGTATGTATGTATGTATGTATGTATGTATGTCTGTACTGTATGTATGTATGTACTTATGTATATGTATGTATGTATGTACGTATGTATGTATGTATGTATGTATGAACGTATATATGCATGTATGTCTGTATGTATGTTGTATGTATGTATGTATGTTGTATGTATGTATGTATGTATGTATGTATGTATGTATGTATGTATGTATGTATGTATGTATGTATGTATGTATGTATGTATGTATGTATGTATGTATGTATGTATGTATGTATGTATGTATGTATGTATGTATGTATGTATGTATGTGTGTATTTATATAACACTGAGAAACAAGTGATATGAAGTTTCTCTCTCTCTCTCTCTCTCTCTCTAGATATTGGGAGCGCGGACAAATGAGAGAGAGAGAGAGAGAGAGAGAGAGAAGGTGATGGTGATGGGGGAAGGAAGGCTGTGATGATGA
>NW_027643756.1:315000-330220 GCF_032717465.1 Coenobita brevimanus | reverse complement strand
TTACCTACCTACAGCACGAAGAAGTGCTGTGGAAAGCCTGAACAGCCTTAATAATTCTCTCTCTCTCTCTCTAATATGATGGTAGTCACGAAGAAAAGTGCTGTGGAAAGTTGAACAGCTCTCTAATATTATTTTAGTCACGAAGAAGTGCTGTGGAAAGTTTAACAGCCTTAATAATTCTCTCTCTCTCTCTCTCTCTCTCTCTCTCTCTCTCTCTCTAATATGATGGTAGTCACGAAGAAGTGCTGTGGAAAGTTGAACAGCCTTAATAATTCTCTCTCTCTCTCTCTCTAATATGATGGTAGTCACGAAGAAGTGCTGTGGAAAGTTGAACAGCCTTAATAATTCTCTCTCTCTCTCTCTCTCTAATATGATGGTAGTCACGAAGAAGTGCTGTGGAAAGTTGAACAGCCTTAATAATTCTCTCTCTCTCTCTCTCTCTCTCTCTCTCTCTCCTTACCTTGCACTAGTTCCCTGGTCACATCGCTCCCCTCGCTGTCTCTCTCCAATAGCACTTCACTAAAACACTTCCTTCGTCTTCCAATATTCCTCTTCTCTTCACAGGCGGAAAAACACAGAAAAAAACACGGCCAAACACCCAGCCGCTGCCACTACAAGTGCCACAGATCTGGGTTGACTGATAATATTCCTTTTCGTCTCCACACACGCGCTAAAACACAGAAAAACACACGAGAAAAACTCTTGTAATATTTCTGTTCCCTTTACAAGCACAAAAAAACACGGAAAAACACACAGACATTCCCCCTGCAAGTCACACAGATCTGGGTTCGACTGTTACATACTCCTTTTCGTCTCTACACGCCGGCAAAATAATAATAATAATAATAATAATAATAAACACGAGCGTTAATCAATCACCCTCCCTCCACAAGATAGCAACTCATACTGCCCCAAACAGCAGCTCATAGCCAGCGTCTCTCTCCCGGTGAGTTTCCAATCAGTATTTTCAAATTTTTAAATAAAGCATAAGAAAAACAATAGCGGGGCCTTTCCTGTTTCTCAATATACAAAATTTTATCATCTTTTCTTTCTATATAAATTTTGTCTTGAAAAAAATGGGGTTAGTTTTGGAAAATGGGTTTAAAATTAATTGATGGTAACTGAGTACATATTTCACGGCGTCATAATACTACCCCCCCTCATAGCAATCCCGCCAAATCTCGTACTTAATGGGGCCTAAACACACCTCCTAATTACACCTATAGTGCTAATTGGGGCTTAATTATATCTTCTGATTAATTAGTTCACTTGAAAATAATGAAAGAAAGATACAGGATTTGAATTAAATATATTAGAGAGTTTGAATTATTTATACGCAACCTCGACCAGGCATCCAGATTTCACGAGTCTTTCCCCACCCCCCAACAAGCCTCCTATTTCCCTCCACCCCTCCCTCTCCTTCTCTCCACCTCTCTCCACCCCTCCCTCTCCTTCTCTCCACCTCCTTACCTTCCCTCCTCCCCCTCCCTCCATACCTTCCCTCCTCCCCCATCCCTCCATACCTTCCCTCCTCCCAATTTCTACACAGTAACCGATCTTATGATACGGACGATTTAAATGTTCAGATATTTAAACAGAAAACCGTTTACAATAATTTAACACCCAACGGAAGAATGGTTTGAATTTTGATTTGCTTTCGTCGACATATTTCTCTCTCTCTCTCTCTCTCTCTCTCTCCTTTGTCTTTCAGTTTTAGCATACAAAATAGATTCTCTCTCTCTCTCTCCCTCTCTCTCTCTCTCTCTGTCTCTCTCTCTCCTTTGTCTTTCAGTTTTAGCATACAAAATAGATTCTCTCTCTCTCTCTCTCTCTCTGTCTCTCCTTTGTCTTTCAGTTTTAGCATACAAAATAGATTCTCTCTCTCTCTCTCTCTCTCTCTCTCTCTCTCTCTCTCTCTCTCTCTCTCCACACACACAGCCTTGTCCACCAACTCAAGTCCCTAACGCCTTTTCCTAAGCGATTTATTTTGCTTTTTACACTTTTACTGCCCTATTCATTGTTATACAAATCCCTAACACCTCATCCTAAGCGATTTATTTCGCTTATTACCGTTTACTGCCTTTTCATTGCTATATAAATCCCTAACGCCTCGTCCTAAGCGATTTATTTTCCTTGTTACACTTTGTAGCCCTATTCATTGTTATAAAAATCCCTAACACCTTTTCCTAAGCGATTTATTTTGCTTTGTACACTCTACATTCATTTGTTTCCATTGTTATATAAATCCCTAACACCTCTTCCTAAGCGATTTATTTTGCTTTTTATATGTAACTGTCCTATTCATTGTTATATAAAGCCTAACACCTTTTCCTAAGCCATTTATTTTGCTTATTACACCTTACTGCCCTATTCATTGTTATATAAATCCCTAACACCTCTTCCTAAGTGATTTATTTTTCTTCCTATTCCATAACACTGAATTATAATCTCTTTATTTTCGTCCTCTTTCCTTCCCATACCTTCTTCCTCTCTCTCTCTCTCTCTCAGCTTATATCACGTGGCTCAGTGGCAGAAAAAGACAATGCTACGGCTCTACATCCTTTCCATAGCACTTCTTCGTGACTAGCATTCAGGAGAGAGAGAGAGAGGGCAATTTTAGGCCAAGTTAAAGTGAACAGGATATACCAGGGTAGTATTTTCGTCCGTAAAGCTCCCTAACACCTTTTCCTTTGCGAGTTATTTTTGGATAAGGCTGGTTAATTCTCCTTTTGAGTGTTAAAGAGAAGAGGACAGTAAGGTGTAATGAAATAAATCGCTTAGGAAAAGGTGTTAGGGAGCTTCCATATCCGACGAGAGAGAGAGAGAGAGAGAGAGAGAGAGAGAGAGGGTGAGCAGGAGAGGGGGGGGAGAGAGAGAGGAAGAGGGGGAGAAAGAGAGAGAAAGGGAGGCAAAGGGGAAGGGAGAGAGAGAGAGAGAGAGAGAGAGAGAGAGAATGATGGAGAGAGAAAGAGGGAGGAGGGAGAGGTTAGGAGAAAGAGTGAGAGAGGTGAAAGGGAGGGAGGGAGGGAGGGAGGAGGAAGAATGGAAGGGAGAAATGGAGGAGGGAGAGGGGGAGGGAAGGGAGGAAGAAAGAGAAGGGATGGGGAGGAGAGGGGAGTGTGGAGATGAGAGAGAGAAAGAGAGAATGATGGGGAGGGCGAATGGAGGGATGGAGAGAAAAAGAGGGAGGGAGGGAGGAGAGAGAGAGAGAGAAAGAGAGAGAGAGAGAGAGAGAGAGAATGATGGGGAGGGCGAATGGAGGGATGGAGAGAAAAAGAGGGAGGGAGGGAGGAGAGAGAGAGAGAGAGAGAGAGAGAGAGAGAGAATGATAGGGAGGGCGAATGGAAGGATGGAGAGAAAAAGAGGGAGGGTGGGAGGAGAGAGAGAGAGAGAGAGAGAGGGAGAGAGAGAGAATGATGGGGAAGGCGAATGGAGGGATGGAGAGAAAAAGAGGTAGGGAGGGAGGAGAGAGAGAGAGAGAGAGAGAGAGAGAGAGACGTGTCAGAGGAGGGGGTGGTTACAGGAGAGATGGATGGAGAGAAAAAGTGAGGGAGGGGAAAGGGGAGGGAGAGGAGGGGGTGGGGGAGGGAGGGGAGGGGAGAGGTGTGAGGAGAGGCGACAGTTTGGTAGTGTAGATCCCTCCCTCCCCTCCCCCTCCCCTCCCCCTCCCCCTCCCCCTCCCTCAAGATCTCTCTATAACGGCTTGAACGCCGTAAAGAATATCTCTCTCTCTCTCTCTCTCTCTCTCTCTCTCTCCTTTCTCATTTTCTCCCTTCATTTTTCTCTCCCTCTCCCTCCCTCCCTCCCTCTCTCCTCCTTACCTTTCCTCCCTTCCTCTCTCCTCCTTACCTTTCCTCCCTTCCTCCCTCCCTCTCTCCTCCTTACCTTTCCTCCCTTCCTCCCTCCCTCCCTCTCTCCTCCTTACCTTTCCTCCCTTCCTCTCTCCTCCTTACCTTTCCTCCCTTCCTCCCTTCCTCTCTCCTCCTTACCTTTCCTCCCTTCCTCCCTTCCTCTCTCCTCCTTACCTTTCCTCCCTTCCTCCCTTCCTCTCTCCTCCTTACCTTTCCTCCCTTCCTCCCTTCCTCTCTCCTCCTTACCTTTCCTCCCTTCCTCCCTCCCTCCCTCTCTCCTCCTTACCTTTCCTCCCTTCCTCCCTCCCTCCCTCTCTCCTCCTTATCTTTCCTCCCTTCCTCCCTCCCTCCCTCTCTCCTCCTTACCTTTCCTCCCTTCCTCCCTCCCTTCCTCTCTCCTCCTTATCTTTCCTCCCTTCCTCCCTCCCTTCCTCCCTTTCCTTCCCTCCTTTCCCTTTTCACTTCTCTCTCCCTCCCTCCCTCCCTATCTCTGCCCTCCTGCTGTTTCCCTCCCCTCCCGTCCCCTCCCCTCCCCTCCCCTCCCCTCCCCCACCTACCTCCCCATCACTTACCTCCTGCTGTCTTAACCTCTCCCTCCCCCTCCCTCCCTTTCCCCTCCCCCTCCCTCCCTCCCTCCCTCCCCTACCCTTTTTCTTCCCTCCCCTCCCCTTCCCTTACCCCCTATCTACACCCCCCTCCTCCCTCTCTCTCTCTCTCTCTCTCTCCCCCCCCTCCCTCCACCTCCCTCTTCCCTCCTTTCTCCCTCCTCCCCCTCCCTCCCCTCCCCTCCCTCCCCATCTCTGGGCCCTCACGCCTTCTCAGTGTCACCCCTCCCCCCCCTCTCCCCAAGCACACGACCACCAGCTGCTTAGTCTCGTGTCAAATCATCATCATCATCATCATCATCACCATCATCATATCATCATCACCTTCATCATCATCATCATCATCATCATCACCATCATCATCATCACCATCACCATCATCACCACCATCATCATCATCATCACCACCATCATCATCATCATCACCATCATCATCACCACCATCATCATCATCATCATCATCACCATCATCATCATCATCATCACCACCATCATCATCATCATCACCATCATCATCATCATCACCATCATCATCATCATCATCATCATCATCATCACAATCATCATCATCATCATCATTACCATCATCATCATCACCATCATCATCATCACCATCATCATCATCATCATCACCATCACCATCATCATAATCATCATCATAATCATCACCATCATCATCATCATCATCACCATCATCATCATCACCATCATCATCATCATCATCATAATCATCATCATCATCATCACCATCATCATATCATCATCATCATCATAATCATCATCATCATCATCACCCTTTGTACTCCGTTTGTACTCCTTTTGAACTCCCTTCGAACTCCCTTTGTACTCCCTTTGTACTCCCTTTGAACTTCCTTTGTACTCCCTTTGAACTCCCTTTGAACTTCCTTTGTACTCCCTTTGAACTCCCTTTGTACTCCCTTTGAACTCCCTTTAAACTCCCTTTAAACTCCCTCTGTACTCCCTTTGAACTCCCTTTGTACTCCCTTTGTACTCCCTTTGTACTCCCTTCGAACTCCCTTTGTACTCCATTTGAACTCCCTTCGAACTCCCTTTGTACTCCCTTTGTACTCCCTTCGAACTCCCTTCGAACTCCCTTTGTACTCCCTTTGTACTCCCTCTGTACTCCCTTTGTACTCCCTTTGAACTCCCTCTGTACTCCCTTTGTACTCCCTCTGTACTCCCTTTGTACTCCCTCTATACTCCCTTTGTACTCCCTTTGTACTCCCTCTCGTGCCAGTAATGAAGTCATCACAGGGTAAGTAGGTCTGTCCACATTTGACAAAGTGGAGGGAGGGAGGGAGAGAAGGAGGGAGGGAGGGAGGGAGGAAAGGAGAGAAGGAAGGAGGGAAGGAGGGAGGGAGGGAAGGAAGGAGAAAAGGAGGGACGGAGGTAAGGAGACAGGGAGAGAGGGAAAGGAGGAGGGATGGAAGGAGGGAGGGAGAGAGAGAGAGAGAGAGAGAGAGAGAGAGAGAGAAGAGAGGAGGGAGAGGAGAGATTATTATGGTACCGGGTAGTTGCAGTTGTTGTGGTAGTGGTGATTGTGGTAGTTGTGGTTGTGGTGGTAGTGGTAATTGTGGCTTGGAGGATCTTCATAACTCTCTCTCTCTCTCTCTCTCTCTCTAACATCCTTCCTCCTTCACCTCCCCATCTCTTCCCTTTCCTCCACTATTCTCCTTCTTCCCTCCCTCCCTCCCCCTCTTCCTCCCTCCCCTCCCCCTCTTCCTCCCCTCCTCCTCCCTCTCTTCCTCCCCTCCTCCTCCCTCTCTTCCTCCCCTCCTCCTCCCCCTCTTCCTCCCTCCCCTCCCCCTCTTCCTCCCCTCCTCCTCCCTCTCTTCCTCTGGGTCCATCTCTCAGCGCCCTTCCCCTCTCTTTCTTAATCATCTTCATTTTTCCCTCCCCTCTCCCTCCCCTCCCCTTCCCTCCCCTCCCCTTCCCTTCCCTCCCCTCCCCTTCCCTTCCCTCCCCTTCCCTCCCCTCCCCTTCCCTTCCCTCCCCTCCACTTCCCTTCCCTTCCCTCCCCTTCCCTCCCCTTTCCTCCCCTCCCCTTCCCTTCCCTCCCCTTCCCTTCCCTCCCCTTCCCTTCCCTTCCCTCCCCTCCCCTTCCCTCCCCTCCCCTTCCCTCCCCTCCCCTTCCCTTCCCTCCCCTCCCCTTCCCTCCCCTCCCCTTCCCTTCCCTCCCCTCCCCTTCCCTTCCCTCCCCTCCCCTCCCCTTCCCTCCCCTCCCCTCCCCTCCCCTTCCCTTCCCTCCCCTTCCCTTCCCTTCCCTTCCCTCCCCTCCCCTCCCCTTCCCTTCCCTTCCCTCCCCTCCCCTCCCTCCCCTTCCCTTCCCTTCCCTCCCCTCCCCTTCCCTCCCCTCCCCTACCCTCCCCTTCCCTTCCCTCCCCTCTCCTCCCCTCCCCTCCCCTCCCCTCACCTCACCTCACCTCCCCTCTCCCTCCCCTTTCCTCCCCTCCCCTTTCCTCCCCTCCCCTTCCCTTCCCTTCCCTTCCCTCCCCTCCCCTCCCCTTCCCTCCCCTCTCCCTTCCCTCCCCTCCCCTCCCCTCCCCTCCCCTCCCCTCCCCTTCCCTTCCCTCCCTTCTCCCTCCCCTCCCCTTCCCTTCCCTTCCCTCCCCTCCCCTTCCCTCCCCTTCCCTTCCCTTCCCTCCCCTCCCCTTCCCTTCCCTTCCCTCCCCTCCCCTCCCCTCCCTTCCCTTCCCTTCCCTCCCCTCCCCTCCCCTCCCCTTCCCTTCCCTCCCCTCCCCTCCCCTTCCCTTCCCTCCCCTCCCCTCCCCTCCCCTTCCCTTCCCTCCCCTCCCCTCCCCTTGTCGTAAAGACTTTGTAGTTAATTGTAGAGAAGTATATTTTAGACTTGTGGTCGAGCGGCTTTTATATCTTGTAGTAGTTTCCCCACCAGATGTCATGTAGTGACGGGAGAGGTAAAGAATAGTATGGGACTATCTTTATTTGTCTTGGAAATATTAAACAGGTATAATAGTATAAGTCCTGGGTAGCTACCTCCCTGTCTCGCTATCTCTCTCTCTCTCTCTGTTCTCAAGCTAATCTCCGTCTCGACCTCTCTATAGGATCGCTTGTCTCCTTCTAAACTCTCTTTCCTCACATCTCGTGTAGTAGGGTGTGTGTGTCACGTATCTTCCTCGTGGCAACAGAACTTTCTCACGAGAGGACTGCTGACAGCTAACTGAATCATCTTACTGGCCGCTGTCGTCAGCTTTCCCCCGTGTAAGCGTTTAGCGCTGCTCGCTTCTCGCAAACACAACACCTTCTCATCATTTGACTTCCTGCTTCTATCTGTCTCTCTATCTATCTATTTATCTATCTATCTATTATGTAGTCCTATATTTGCTCGGCCGCGCGAAAATGACGTACCATCGACATTTAATAGTTATAATATATTAATACATACTACATACACATTATAATGAACTTATAAGCTAATTAAGTGAAATACATAATATTGTAAAGTAACATAATTGTATGAATATTGTATACATATATTATGCATAGTAAATAGTGATTATTCAGTAATATTACATTTTAAATAAGTTGAATACATATTGGAATAAATGCATTAAAGTAAATTATTTAACTGTAATACAGTATGTACTTGGGTTATTATAGTGAATTGCATACATGCAAGAATAAAAATAGTTTAAAATTAAGATTATTGTAAGAGTTATTAATATTTCATTTAAAGATAATGGTACTGGTCTGCCATATATGGGTCATTCTTCTTTGTGTTATTATTATTATTATTATTATTATTTTTTTTTTTTATATATATAATTAATACTATATACAAAATATATACACTTCATTCAGGGTGGTTAACTGTGATGTTAACTCTCCCCACTAAACAATGACTCCAAATTAGCAATTCTTGCATGCATTCTGTGCATGGCCAACAGCAATACTGCAACCACAATGCAGATAATTATGAAGACAGAAGGTGCTTGGCTATACACATAATATGGGTTGAACATACTCAAACTCAAATCTTCCCAGGGCTTCATTGTTTCATTGATCAGCTGCATAGTTTCAAACTTAGGTGAAGTCAGCTTAATACTTGTGCTCATGTTTAAGTCCATATCAGGCAGTGGGTGGAAATGTTTGTGTGTATGGTTGAGGATGGCGTAGTGATTGATGGTGGAAAAAGTAGACATGGATGGTGTAAATACCGCACAGTAGTCTGGTGCTATGTATAATCCTGAGGCTGATGTATGAGATGGTGGTATATCTGGACAGACTATGTAAACTGATGTGTTATGAGGGAAATAAAAAAACTGCGAGTGTCCAATGCGTTGATGGTGTACAAGTTTATCTGGAGCAAAAGTGAAGTTGCAATGATGATGAATATTGTTATTGCTGATGATAGCCATTTCACAAGGGACCGTATCAGTAGGCTGAAACGTGAAAATGTACGCAGGACAAAGATGAACAGCATGTAAGGATGTGCGGCACTTTCGCTCAATCGTTGACTCACTTGCGAAAGTGACAGTGTCTCGTCTCTTGGAGACCATGATGAGTTCGGTGTCTGTGTTGATGTTGATGATGACTAAAGTGTTGTTGTTTCTATAGGGGAAGGGGTGTATTTGGTATACTGTGAACAGGTCTTCCGTGATGAATGGTACATGAACTATCACTGATGTTGGTGTTAGTGTTGCTTCCAAGTACGGGTAATATTGCATAAATTCCCTACTGCGGAACAATGGCTTCAATTTATGTTTATGTATGCCTTGACTAACTATCTGACGTAGCTCATGAACTGGGAGTAAGTCATTTGTGATCTTGCCATCACCAGCATTCGAAATTCCTTGCATAAGTGCCCTGAAATGATCTCTAGTGTTCTCTAATTGTAGTAGAATCGTGTCAATATGTTCTGTGATGATGGAGAAGTGCTGGAAAAGGGTAACGTTACCCTCCAAGTTATTTATTTTATCTATACTCTCGAGAGCTACGTTTTCTGCTTGTTTCAGATTTTTCACAATTGTTTTCATTGCTGAGTTCTGTCCTGTGATGAATTTATCTTGGTATGTTAGTACCTGAGCTATCTTATTAAATTTTTTGTTTATTTCTTTAAGGTCATCCTCTGTAGCCAATCCAAAGATGTTCCCAAGAATTGCGCCGCCCAGATCGAACAAACCGCGCTTTTGGCGAGTACGTGTGATGTTGTTCCTGTCGCTCAGCACCTCTGTTCCATAAGATGGGAGATCTTGGATCATGACGAGCATAGTTGACTTCGCCTGTTCTAGTTTCCATTTCGCTAACTTCACCATTTCATCCACCTCCTTGGTGATATGTGATTGTGAAACATAATTCCCTATCTTGAAGTCCAGAGTTCGCATCGGCGTCGCAAGTCTTTCTATATAAGTAGGTAAGTCATACAAGTAATCTAGACTTATTTCAGTACTCATGACATCCTTGACGATTGTAGTCGTGGCCGTTGGAGCTATGAGGCATCCTTGTCGTACTATATGCTTGGGGTCTAGGTGCGCATATACCCTTACTATGTATAGGAGAATCCATAGCATAAGTCCCTTCATCGTAACCTACCGGAAAAAAAAAATCTATTAATTTCCTATAAAGCTGTGGTTGATGATAGTGATGATGTGCGTTACGGTTGGCTGTTATTTCATTTATAGAAGGAGTTTAAATCGATATTTAATTCTCGTAAATGATGTACTGTAGATTTCATTGGAATAGTTGCACCTATGTTCGATTGTTTGGTATATGACCTTAATTTCTTTTTGTAATCATTGTTGTGTTCTTGCTTGGTTTCTTGAGGTACGTTCACCTGTTCGGTTGTATCCGAGGCTGAATAATTATGTGATAATTCCCTTGAAACTCGTTTTAAATGGTCAATATGAACTTGTTTTTCCTCGCCACTTGAAAGTGACTTAATTAAAACTTTGTTTGCCTTTATGTTAATTACTCTGTATGGGCCCTCAAATTTAGGGGATAATTTATTGTCTCTCGTATGAATGACTCCGTAAACAATGTCTCCTAAGCTGATAGGTGAATCTCTGGCCTTTTTGTTAAATGCCTCCGTCATTTCTTCCTTGGACATCGTTAATTGTTTTTGCACTCTTTTGTGTATGTCCTGGAATTCACGTAAACGGAGTTTAGAGTAATCATCGTAATTGTATATAGGCATGCTGTCACCTTCTAGGAGCTCATATGGTAATTTTTTATCTGTGCCATATATAATGAAATGTGGTGTGTCACCAATGGATTTATTTATAGACCCATTAATGGAGGCCTCTACTCTGGGAATCCAATCATCCCAGCTTGCATAATTTTCACTGAGAATGTGTCGTAGCACATCTAATACCTTTTTATTTTGTCTCTCTACCAACCCATTCGATGCTGGGTGATAGGCCAAAACGTTAACCTTTTTAATGTTGTATTGTTTACATATTTCTTGTAAGATCTCAGAATTAAATTCTCCTCCATTATCACTTATTAATACCTTTGGGGTAGTAAAGCGACATATTACATTATCTGTTATTGCCTTTGCTACTGTCTCTGCTGTCTTATCTTTAATTGGAGCTAAAATGACATAACGGGAAAAATGATCCGTTGCTACGAATAAGTATAGGTTATTATTGTATGATAATGGCATCTTGAGTAAATCAACAGCGACAACGTCCCATGGTTGATGTGGTACTGGGTAATTACCCATCGGTGCAGGTGTGATTGGGTATCCTTTGTGTTTCGCACATGATTCGCATCTGTCTATATGATTGTGTATATCTCTTCGTAATGAAGGCCAGTAATATAATAGCTGGGCTTGGTTGAATGTCTTATCCTTTCCAGGGTGTCCTGCATGTGGGCTGTCGTGTATCATTCGTAATACTTGGGGTATCATGTCATTAGGTACTACCAACTGGTTAGTATTTCTTTGGCGTTTTGGTTGTTTAGAGTTAATTTTGTATAATGTATTATTGACCATTGTGAATTGTTCAAGTGGGACATGCAGTTTGGGTAATTGTATATCATCTCCACTTTCTAACTTGTATATTACTTTTGACCATACTGGGTCAAGTCTTTGTGCCTTTGCGATATCCTCGTGGTTTGGGATATTTCCATTGAGATCTAACGCCGCAACCTGAATTGTGTTCGGGTTCCTAGATAATGCGTCCGCTACTATATTCATTTTACCTTGTATATAATGTATTTGTACATTGTAGTTTTCAACTGTACATTTCCATCTTGCTCTCCTCCCAGAAAGGAGTTTTTCTTTAAACATACCCACCAGTGGTTTATGGTCGGTGAATAAGTGGATTTCGTAACCATATACCAAATCTCGAAACTTTTGTAATGCAAAAATCACTGCAAGTGCCTCTAAGTCTGTAGTGCTATAATTTTTCTCCGCACCTCTTGTTTGTCTGCTGGCAAATGCAATTGGTTGATTCTTTCCTCTTTTATCTTCCTGCATCAGTACAGCCCCTAATCCTTTAACTGATGCGTCTGTACAAATAAGAAATGATTTCGTGTAATCTGGATAAGCTAAACAAGGTGCATTCGTTAGTTTAATTTTTAGATTGTTAAATGCCCTTTTTTGTTCTTCTTCCCATTGGAATACAGCATCTTTTTTGAGTAGTTGGAATAGAGGGAAGGCTATATGAGAGAACTGTGGTACGAAGGACCTATAGTACCCAGCCAGACCTAAAAATTGTCTAACTTCGTCAGTCGTAGTGGGTTCAGGAAAATCTCTCACTGCCTGTATTTTGTCATCAGTGGTGTGAATACCATCAGAGCTTAATTTGTGGCCTAAGAAATTTATTTCCTTAAAGCAAAATTTGCATTTAGAAAGTTTAATTTTTTAATCCAGCATCACTAAGCTTTTGTAAGAGTAAGTCTAATTTCCTGAGATGATCCTTAATATTCTTCGTTGCGATAATAATATCGTCAAGATAAACAAATATTCCTTGTCCTAAAATTCCGGACAATACGTAATTCATAAGACGCTGGAACGTACCAGGGGCTGTCCTCAGTCCCATTGGCATTCTTGTATATTGATAATGGCCTCTGTTTGTTGAAAAGGCAGTGTATTTACGTGATTCCTGAGATACCGGAATCTGATAGTATCCGTTTAGGAGATCGATGGTCGAGAATATATTATTCTCAGGACCAATATTCTGTAGAACATCACTTAGCAATGGCATGGGAAATCTGTCTGGGATGGTGTGATTATTTAGTTTACGGTAATCTACTACCGCACGCATTTCTCCATTTCTCTTGGGCACAAAGAAAAGGGGAGCGTTCCACGGAGAAACTGAAGGCTCAATAATTCCAAGCTTTAACATTTCATCGACATACTGATTTGCAAGTGTACGTTGGGAGTGTGGTATGCGATAAGCTGGTACGAAAATTGGTGGTGTTTCTGGGTGCACATTAATCATGTGATTAATCAAGTTAGTACACCCTAATCGTTCTCCGGGCAAGGCTACGGTGTCCCTGTGTGTTTCCAGCAGGGTTAACAAATCATTTTCTTCGTCAAATTCACCTGAGTGAATTAAATTCTCTTTATTCTTTCTCTATCCGTAGATTTTATCTCACTTGTTACTCCACCAATATTTATTTCCTTCACAGGGGCGAAACATTTTTCAATATTAACTATGCAAGTTCCCTTCTTCAACTGAACTTCCCCATTCATGTGATTAATAATGAATATCTGAGTTAGCCCTTCGTCGTTCGTATGACATAATGCGTTTTCTACTGACAATCCTTTTACTTTACATAATTCTTCTAAGACAAGAACAGTACTATTCCGTAATTTGCTCTTTATGGTAACCTTCATGTATGAATTAGGTGGTATAACCAAATCATTAGTGAGATGGGCTGGAAAAATTGATAAATCAGTACTGTTAGCTGGGTCACTAATTCTGGAGGATGGGGTTGCTGGTGTAAGTGGATCTATACACTCATCTGTTTGTGTATGTTTGTTTAAGCCTTTAATATTACCAATTCTTTTTGGCTCTCTTCTACCAATCGGTGAGGGCTCTGAAGTTATTTCCTCTATAAATTCATTATCAAAGTCTATTCCATTCATTTGTGGGAGTATAGTTATGTTCTCAGTTCTCATGGATCTTAAGCCCAGTAACATATGAGCTTTAATTGCTAAGTTTTCAACGATATAGAACAATGCAGAGAATGGTCTTGTAGTTTCTGTGAAACTGAGATTTAATCTTATCATACCTTTTACTGTAATCTCTTGACCATCTACTGTGTTTAATTCTAAATCAGCTTCATCCAGAAAAGTTACTTTCTTTTTATTTTTAAGAATTCTATTTAGTTCTTCATGTGTTATTAAGTTCACTGGAGAGCCTGTATCTAAAAATAAGGAAACGTTTTGATCCTCACATACAGCTGGTATCAAGATACACTCATTTCCCAACATGCCTCCTATGTGAAGTTTAACCTTGTTCTTTTTTATGTTTGTTCGTTTTTTGTCATGACTTGGTCTTCCCCCGATTTGAACATAGACACAATTTTTTCTACTGTTTTGCAATCACTAGTCCAGTGCCCTTGGTATCTATGATGCCTACAGTAAGGACCAAACCCTTGTGTCTTTTGATTATCCTCTTTTGCCTTGATAAAGCATTCATACCTTGTGTGTCCTGGTTTTGCACAGTAATGACACAGAATGGACCTATCCCTTGACTGTGACCTACGAGGTGATTTCCCATAAAAAGTGTTGTTTATAGCGCGAGACCTACTCGGGCTGCGCGAAAACTTATGAAACTGCCTGTAGGAAGGCGTGTGGGAACGAGGTCTAGGCGTCTTTGCTTGTTTGGGCTGCCTCATTTCAGGTCGCGATCGATTTTGTTCTCTGTTTGGGGTCGGTGTTGATGTTTTCACAGCTGATACTGTCTCAGGTACCCTGATTCTACCAGAATGTGCATGTGTGTCGACCACACCTGCTTTACTGCACTGCATCTCTACCTCGTTCATTAAGTCTAGTAAGCACATTCCAGGGATGTACGCGATTGTTTTGGCGATCTTAAGGGTTCTATCAGGTAATTTACACAAGGCAGCTACATAACCAATGATGTCCACGACGAGGTCTGGGGACATCTTTCCATCATCTGTTATCCACTTAGAATTCTCCAGAGTAGCTAATAGGGTTCTCTTGATTGTGGAGACATCAGCAGTTATTTCACTGAGCACATGGTTTGTAGTGTGCTCCCTTACAAGATCTACAATTTTATGTAATTCTGGAATTATACCTGGCAAGAAGTTCATACCTCCAGAAAATTTCTTCAGAAATTCAGTTTTAAATTCATCATATGTCCTAGCACGATGTAGCTTATCGGAGCGCAATAAATTGCTTGCTGGACATCTTTCCTGGCTTATGCAAGATGAAAAAATAGCAATTTTCTCTTGTTCATCTAGTATGTGGCGCTTGATGAACATTTGTTCGCACTGACTGATTAATGAAATGACATCAATGCGATCCTTGTCTGTGCCAGAGAATTTTGGGGCAGTCTTATCCTCGTGATACACAAAAACGTGAGGTGTGGTTTTTAGATCAGCAGTATTTGTTTCTTGATTCATCTTTAATGATTGCCCTGTTAATTCAACTTGTACGAGTTTATCGTTATGTGAGGGAATGGTAGAATATGTATGACCGGACCGGTGAACCCTGTTAAGTATATTGGCATACGTATTTAAGGCAGCTGCGAAGTCGATACTCTCAACATCTGAAGGGGTTTCCCACTCATCATCCGAAACTCCCGTATT
>NW_027643756.1:290000-307500 GCF_032717465.1 Coenobita brevimanus | reverse complement strand
TCACACACACACACACACACACACACACACACACACACACACACACAAAACACCTTTTCTCCCTTCCTGCCTGTCTCATCCACTATCTTGCCACCTCTCTCTCTCTCTCTCTCTCTCTCTCTCTCTCTCTCTCTCTCTCACACACACACACACACACACACACACACACACACACACACAAACACCTTTTCTCCCTTCCTGCCTGTCTCATCCACTATCTTGCCACCTCTCTCTCTCTCTCTCTCTCTCTCTCACACACACACACACACACACACACACACACACACACACAACTATAAAATACTGTAATATAAAGGTGGAACGAGCAAAGGCCTGAGGTAAGTGAATATGGAGGTAACTGGAGTGAGGTAAATTGCCTAAAGAATATAATACTACTGATCCAAGAGTAGCCCCACACAGCAAGGGTTGGGCTGCCCTGAAAAGTCTAGCCTAACAAGCTTTAAGGTATTGCAAACACCATATAAATGAAGATCTGTCAAAAGCTGCCAAAATATGATGTAGAACCAGTAGAGGACATGCCAGTACAGGTGAGAGGAGGGAAGGAGACTGGTGAAAGGGAGAGCAGGTTGAGAGATGGCAGAAGGGGCGGAAACGAAATGCATTAATGAAAAAACAAGAGGAAAGGAAAAAGCAAGGAAAGATGGGAGGAGAAGGCAGAAGAAGAATGCATTAATAAAACAAAGAAGAGGATAGCAATGAAAGATGGGAGGAGAAGGCAGAAAAAGAATGCATTAATAAAACAAAGAAGAGGATAGCAATGAAAGATGGGAGGAGAAGGGGCAGGAAAGGAAAAATGTGATGAAGAGGAGGAGAAAAGGAAGGAGAGGAGATGCGCCACTTCCTCTTCCATTTCTTCTTTCCCTCCTCCTCTTCCTCTTTTGTTCTTCCTCTTCCTTCTCTTCCTCTTTTCCCTCTTCTTCCTCTTCTTTTCTTTCCCTTCTTCCCCTTCCCCCTCTTCTTTTCCCCTTCCTCTGCGTTCTCTTCTTCGTCTGCCTTTACTTCTTCTTTCCCTTCCTGTTCCTCTTCCCCTTCTTCCTATACTTCTTCCTTTTCTTCCTCATTCCTCCTCCTCCTCCTCCTCCTCCTCTTGTTCTTACTCCTCCTTCCTCCTCCTCCTCCTTCCTCCTCCTCCTCCTCTTGTTCTTACTCCTCCTTCCTCCTCCTCCTCCTCTTGTTCTTACTCCTCCTTCCTCCTCCTCCTCCTCTTGTTCTTACTCCTCCTTCCTCCTCCTCCTCCTCTTCTTTCTCCTCTACCTCTTCATCATCTTCCTCTTCTTTCTTCTTTCTGTTTCTGTTTTCGTCTTTCTCCTTTCTTCTGTTTTATTCTTCTGTTTCCTCTTTCTTTTTTCTACCGTATTTTCTTGTTTCTCCATTCTATCTCATTTCTTCTCTTTCTCCTTCCATCTTTCATTCTCATCTCTTCTTTTCCTTCCATTTCTTTTTTCTTTCTTCCTTCTCCTCTCTTCATTTTTTTGTTCTTGAATAAAATACAAGCTTTAGGATGAATGAATTTAAATGCCGGGAACGTAAACAATGCCGTAACGGGTAAATTTAAATGCTTAACTATGAATGAACATAACGTAAACAGAGGGTGAGAAAACATGAATGACAACAAAACCTCCATTTGTAGCCTAAATCGTTTCAAACTCACATTTAACTCATCTCAGAAGCGTTTATGTATGTCTTACCACATCATTACAAACTGTAGAAGCATTAATGTAAAGTAATAAGGCGGAAATATGTTAAAATAAGCACTTTGAGAACGTGTGTTTTGAATGGACCGCACACCAATTCGAATTGCCATATGGTTATATTTGTATGCATGTTGATTCGCAAAAAGCTAGTATTTTTGAACATCTGGACAAAAATAGACATTAGCGTTGTTGGGCATTATGTTATAGAAGAACTAGTATGAACTCCTCTCTCAGTATATTTGAATAGCACCGAAATTTCAAAATGATAATATTACTAGAAATGTCCGGTAACTTCTCGGGCTCGCTAACATCTCTGGGCTAAGCCGAGTTGATTATTTTTTAGTTTATTTTTTTTAGATATAGTGGTGTGATATTGCACAAAACCCTTAAGCCGTTGCGGACAATAATTGTTGGCTATATTTTATATGCTATAAGAGATATATAACTGCCTTTCTCGTTGAAGAAATAATAGCACAGATTTATTTCCCTGTCGACCTCTTGCATGTTACTGGTGCTGCTCTGCGACAAAACTTCTTTAGACTAATATATCTTTAAAACATTTTTTTACATATATATGTGATTGACAAGGCATAAAATCTTAGTACAGTGAGGACTCTGACTGGTTGTAGAATTTATATTAGGAAGTTTGTGAATTTGCTGTTAATTTGGAAATAATTGGGCGAATTTCTTCTGTTTGCTGTATTTAGCATGTTTTCTATTTATCATATGATTCTCCCACGAACCCGGAATCTCAGTTTGCCTCCTTAACGCCGGGAGGGAGGGTGTGTTACCGATGTGGGACGTAATTGAGCCAGTGACGGCACGTACCAGCCTCATACTAAATAGTAGAGGCTTTGCAACACCTCTTCCATAAGAATTTAGTCTCTTCATTAATCCTGAATAAAATCTTGTCTGTTTCTGATCCAAATAGAAGCTATAGGCCTTAACGTTTGTATTTTTCTTTAGGGTATGTGTCTGTTTAGTGCCTCGTGCGGCGATGACAGGCAGGCAATGTGATGGAGGTGACATTGTAAGGTGCTGCCCTCACGCGGCGATGACGATTGATCATTGGACGATGCGATGCGTTGACAGACACTCAGTCGCTTCTCTACCGCGAGGGGAGGGGGGGGTAGACGATGTTTGCCAGCGGGGAGGTTGATTGATGTGGAGGGCAGAGAAGGGAATGACCTAGGACAGGAAAGGGTACGAGAGAGGGATGGAGGAGGAAGAGAGGTAATAAAGAGAGAAGTGGAAAGAGGAGGAAGTCGGGAGAAGACCAGTGACAGAGGGGGGGGGGAGAATTTGAGTTTTTTTTATTTTATTTTATTAGGAATGAATTACAAACACCTTAAAACAGGATGATCGACCATATTTAGCCACACACACACACACACACACACACACCACACACACACACACACACACACACACTACCGCTCGCTGGTGCAGTGGTAACGTTCCCGCTTGCCAACTGGTGGACGGGAGTTCGCGCCTCGCTCAGGTTGCGAAAAGTTTCACTGACGAAGTGGGTGGTTACTGTTCCCCTCGAGCAAGGGGACGGGTGTGTGCGTGTGTGAAGGTCACAGCCTTGCCCTTAGATCGGACTATATGAGCTCTCAGCTCCCTTCCGGGAGGGTAAAAGCTGACGATCACGACCATCAAGTGATCCTGACCGACCCGGTGAATTACACACACACACACTACGTTTCTTTTACACAACCACCACATCCAAAGCCACATCAACCTTCTTCATTCCCTACCACTCATCTACAACTACACACACACACACACACACACACACACACACACACACACACATAATGGCTGAGGCAATAGACAACAACAGGGCAGCGATAATCTATGGGCGTTCGCTTAAAACTGAACGTTGTCCCTCCCACCTCCTTCCTCTTCCTGTTCTTGTTCCTCTTCCCTTTCCTCCTTTTCTTCCTCATCCTTCTCTTCCTCTTCCTCTTCTTCCTCTTCTGCTTCCTCTTTCTCTTCTACCACTCCCACTGTGTTTTGTTTACATCTGACGGAACTCGCCTGGCACAGCTTGGATATTAATTCAAGTGTGCGTGACAGTTGGTGATTCTTACTTATCTATCTGTCTATCTATCTATTGCCAGACGGCTTAATCCTGTAAGGGGTGGCCACAAACAAATCACCTCCATGTTATCCTATCCCCCGCCATTTCACTGCCCTGCTCCCGGCTCACACCTCCCTCTCTCGTATACCCCTCCACTCCATCCCTCCATCTCATCCTTGGCCTCCCCCTCCCTCTGGCTGCCCCATCTGCCACCACAGTCACTGCCACAGCTACCTTCATTCCTTACTACCCCTACCAAAACCACCACTACCACTACCTTTGCCTACCACAACTACCAGAAGCACCACTACCACCACCACCACCACCACCACCACCAGCACAAGCCTAAACACCAGGGTAATTCAAACGTGTCCCAGCAGCGGTTTCACGTCATTAGCCAACAGCAAAAATCAGAGAGAGAGAGAGAGAGAGAGAGAGAGAGAGAGAGAGAAGTGTGGATAACGGGGTATGATGATGATGATGATAATGATGATAGATAGAAAGGTAGGTAGATAGATAGATAGATAGAGAGAGAGAGAGAGAGAGAGAGAGAGAGAGAGAGAGAGAGAGAGTTACTGGCCAAATCTATTCCTGGCCGCCTGGTGAAGGAGCGAGGACCTGACTGTTGTTGTTGTTGTTATTGTTGTTGTTGTTGTTTATAGATTATCTCCGCCTATAGAGGAGACCGAGCCTTGATTATGGCCCTGTCGGTGTGTGTGGTTGGACAGGAGGTAGTAAGAAGAGGGAAAATAGAAAGATTAGAATTGGAGTATTAAAGGGGTGAGCGTTATTTAGGTGCAGCATCTACGACACACTGAGGTGGTTTGGCCATGTGGAGAGGATGGAGAGTGAGAGACTGACGAGGAGAGTGTATGTGAGTGAGGTGGAGGGGGAGAGAGGGAGGGGGAAGCCAAAGATGAGATGAAGGGATGGAGTGGAGAGGTATATGAGAGAGAGGGGTGTGAGTTGGGAGCAGGACAGTGAAATGGCGGGGAACAGGGCGACGTGGAGGCGATTTGTTTGTGGCCACCCCGTATGGGATGAAGGCGTCTGGCAATAGATAGACAGCTGTAAGACGTGACGAGGGGGGGGGCGGAGGGTTCAGTGGGTGGGATGTGTGGGTTGGGGTAGATTCTGCCGCTCTGAGTAGTTCGGTTGCAGGGCATTTTAGTAGATAATGTAGTAGGGGAAAAGGAGAGTTTGCGTTGCAGTGTTTGCAGTTTTGGTTTTGTTCGTCGATTATATTGGGAAGGGGGCGATGTTCTAGCCGTAACCTTCGCAGCAGTGAATGAGTGTAGTTGTTTTCTTGTCTGGGATATGCTTGGTTGAAGGCTGATGCTTTGTTTAATATTTTCTTTTTGATTTGTGAGACACACACCCCTGCACATTGCTACACTTCCACACAGCCACACCTCACAAAGTCTCCAAAGTCACTTGCAGTAGAATATGATACAGAAGACCCTGGTTGTGTTACCATTACTAACCCAATTAATGCTAGATCACAGTTTTTATTTTATTCTTACTATCTCAAGACGATTTTATTTAACCTACGAAAGATCTGTGGCAGTGAAGGTTAACTAAGATATTATTCCTTTCGCAGGGGTGACGAGCGGCCAGTAACAGGAGCAGCCAACAGAGAGCTATGTGGCATTTCTTTACTGCAGTGTGTCACCATATCCCGCCCCACACCACCACACATCCCCGCCAGTCCCTCTCTACTCACCAGTCTTCGAAACGACCTAACATTGTCTTTCCAAAGCCACGAAGTGTAGATGTTGATACAAATAAACGTGAAATACAGTTATGTCTGAGTTTCTCTCTTAAGTACATTAAATAAATAACTGTTACCTTGTGTAATTACCCTATTCTAATATTGACAGGCTTAAATATTAGCCGTAAATAACAAATCTAATTAGATAAGCATCCTGTGAAAATGCTCTGAGTACATAATGGGTGAACTGAGGACACCAGAATTTAAGAACAAACCAAAGAAAAGCCAGCGAACTCAGGCATGACCAAAAGCACCCCACATGGCCTCCCTAGCATTGGAGTACTGGATATGTTGGTACTCCACTATCTGTGTTAGTCATGGAGGCTCAGTAGTACCCTTAAGACAAACTACTATATGAAAATCTGGTTGGAAAACTTTGAAAGCTTAGAAGTGCAGAGATACCAAGAGCTGAGATAATGCTCAAAATGTCGTCTCTTGAATTAAAAGGAATTGATCAAGTCAGACACTGCCCACATGTCGTAACTCTACCAGACATTTCTAGCCTGAAGGTTCCATACTATTCTTCAATGAAATCTGGAATGCTGATCTCTCAAACAACGACCACCACTACAACAACTACTACTACTACTACTACTGCTACTACTGCTACTACTACTACTACTACTACTACGACTACTACCACTACTACTAATACCGTACTAACAGTAAACTCCCAGCCCAAAAGCAGTCAAGATAGAGTTCTCACCCCCAACATCACTTCAAAATCTCTCTACCTAAAATCTCGTGGCCAATGACGTGCAAGATTTTCGCATAATAATCTGTACGTAGAGCGAATAACATACTAGTTAATGGAATACAGGAGTCTGCCACAACTCTCCATTTGGGGAAAAGAATGGTTAAAGGAAAAAATCCAGGCAAGGGCGACCGGGAGAAGGTTGTGGTATTAGACTGTTGGGGGGTACTGTTGATATTTTCACTGCCTTTTTCTCTCATATACAAAATGAACATAAAGCTTTATTAATCCTCAATTACGCACATTATTGCTGACTAATGTGATCCGGTACCAATATGGCTGAAAAAAAATGGGTAATAAGAAAAGCGACGAAAAAAAAAATCTTTTTTTTTCTGCCTAGAAGGTGTTATTACAACCATCCGAGAAAGCGAGATGAAGCTATGTGTATTTGGCCCGGTTTATACATGAGTCTATCAGTCTGCCTGCCTGCCTGCCTGCCTGTCTGCCTGCCTGCCTGTCTGTTAGCAAGATTACAGTAAAAAGTCAGCAGATTATCTTATTTCTTTATTTACAGTTTGAATTTACCATTCTGTACAAACCCTTACGAACTCGGGAACGTTGTCGCTGGAATCCAAGCAGGAAGAGTCAGCGGACAGTGACTAATTTTTCGCAGTTACCCATCCATTTTACTGCTTTCTCTGAATAGGAAGCCCACCCCGACTTAATCTGTGGCGTCACAAAAGGTGCGCGGGGAAGTCAAGCGAGCAGATCATCTCTGTCATTAGACTTTGAGTTAGGTTAGGATGAAGTAATTTTTTTTTTTTTTTTTATAGCATTCAGTAAAAGGTCAGGGGTACAAGACAAGGATAAAGGTTCAGTCAGCCGTCATGTCCGAGCGAGAGGCTCATCAATTTCGAAGCATTGTGATGAACAAGCAATAAACAGTAGCTCAGAGATAGACTCCGTGGAGAGAGTGCATCAGTACATCACGTCTGTTATAATACTTCAGAACCTCGGGTGTTTAGTGATAAAATGGACGGGCGTTTGAACCGATTGTGAGGCACGAGTGTTGTTGGCGTCACTTCATAAGCTGGTGGATAGATTTTGCTGGATTTTCCCGCCATTGTCCTCCTGCCTGTGATCTGTCGCCTTGTTCTCGCTGCACCCACCAAAGGTATGCTGTTTGACTTTATTAATTCTGTACCCATTTTACTCTAACTTGGCCTAAAATTTCCATCTCTCCAACTTGAATACTGAGTTGTAGCAATAGATTAATACTAGAATATGTAAGTCACAAAAAAGTGCCATTGAAGAGGAGCCGTAGCGCTGCCCTTTTCTGCCAATGACCCATGTGAAGTAAGCGGCAAAAGGACGTAAATCTGGACCAAGTTGCGCTGAAAAAAGAAAATATAGTATACTGCAGGATACTATGATAATCTAGGACGTTGTGGACAGTTGAGAAGTTTGTGGTTTGCAATAGAGGGACAGGAAGACAGAGACAGACAGAGAGAAGAAGGACAGACACAAGGCAAGGAGACAGAAAGGGGAGACGAAGCGTGGCGTTATTATTAGTGTAGTTGACTTCATTGCACATTATATTTGTGCCCTAACTTTAAAAGCATGTCTTCTCATATACAGCCAAGGTCCTTTGACGAGTAGTGAACTAACAGACAGACAGAAATACACACACACACACACACACACACACACACACACACACACACACACACACTGCAACCACATCAAACCATACACCCCCCCACCCCACCTACACACAACACATCCATTCACACACACACACACACACACACACACACACACACACACACACACACACACACACACACACACGCACACACACACACACACACACACACACACACACACACACACACACACACTGCAACCACATCAAACCATACACCTCCCCCACCCCACCTACACACAACACATCCATTCACACACACACACACACACACACACACACACACACACACACACGTATTCTGTTATGGAGCTTAGTGGCAGGGAAATGTGTGTATGTCTGCGGTGGTGTGGTGAGGTGGGGAGGTTGCCATGGTAACACAGACTCCCTGCACCAGCCAAGCTAACACAGACTCCCTGCACCAGCCAAGCTAACACCATACGTATTGCCCACTGAGTCTCACACTTTATATAAAACATCTTTGTACTCATATTTAATGCCAATATTGCCGTTTTTTCATCACAATTTGGTAGAACATACTCGGACCTAATTTGTAAAAACGATCAATGAATATTAAAGTTTTCTGTGGCAAGAAATGACATGTGAAGAAAGTGTTTGGTGGTGGGGTGGAGTGGGTGTCTAGCGATGCATTGTGGTGAGACACAGATGCACTCACAGGCACATATTTACACACACACACACACACACACACACACACACACACACACACACACACACACACACACACACACACACACACACACACACACACAACACTTTCTGACGGAACTTGCTGGTGGGGAAATGTGTTTATGTAACTGGTTGTATCGGGAGGTTGCCATGGTAACACACAGACTTCCTTTGCAATTTATTTTTGGATAGGGCTGGTAGAGAGAGCTGTATGATCATGAGAGTTAATAGAGACAACATTAACACTCTCAGAGTAGTATGACTCACTCTCAACTGAATGCTATCGCCAAGCAGTACCTGGAATAGAATGCCAGAGTTGCCCCTACCATGGAAGGGCCCTGGTACCATCTAGTGGTTGTAAAAGTAGCTGGACAAGTTTCTCGTCTTGGTAGGCGTCGCTACTTGGCTACTTTTGCTAGTGGCCGTATGACAGTGGAAGGACGAGGGTGTGTGTGTGTTGCTGTTGCATCATTCCCCTGAGGTAAGTGTTGGCTATTTGCTGTTTTTAGCCATTAAGGTGACTACATTAGGACACAAGGATATCGCACTGACAGCCAGGAAGTATCATGGCCCAAAGAAATAATACCTATAAGGCTACTAGACGTAATTCTGATGAGACAAGGGGGATGTTAGTGTGAGGGAGATGAGGAGGCCTTGTAGTCCAGTGCTGCCGTTTTGTGGAAAATCGTCTGCTAATGTGGAAAAACAAATGAACGACGAGCATGGATGTGGGCAGGCGGACGTCATTCCACACTAATTGTTCACGTTATTTTGTAGGAATAAGGGGGATTTTGTCATGATTGGTAGGAACTAACATGTATTGTTATTCAGACCCTTCACAGTTAAACCAACGAATATGTAGCGTTTGTCTATAATACTGTCATTTAAAACAAGGAAGAATACGTCGTAGAACAGTCTACCTCTACCCACCCGGCGATATCATTAAGAAAAAAAAAACATAATTATTTACAAGACACGTGCCAACCATTAGCAGTGCACACTTACTTTGTAATATTAAAGAAATACCGAAACAATGTTGTAAATCGTGTACAGTTGATATACTAGAAAACTTGGATGTGGATAAACTTACTTGTCTCCTGTCTTGTTATTAATCAACATTTGCTGACTTATTAACTCTCTTAATCATTTAACGTCCTTACACTTGAATCATAATAGGTCTGACATCATTAATTATACCCTCTCTTCCAGTATTCACAGTATACCAAATTTTATGGTAGTTATACCAACAATACATCCTCTGTCATCCTGGTTACTAAACGAGACCGTGTGCAATAATGACGTCACAACCAGTGTGCAATTCACGGCAACTCTGCCTTGTACCGCCTCAATCTTGGTGTCTCAGCACCAGTGAAATAGCAGTGTGAGTGTCGTCCTGTTGATTCTCGTGCCGATCAGACTGGTGGACTAGGTTTGCCTGCCCCCTTGTCCCTGTCCACCCAACAGTACAGTTTGGGTCCTGAATGTAAACTGATAAGTGCGATTCAGATTTCAGAGGGACAATGTGATGGAAAAAAAATATTGTATGTAAGTTATTTTGTCCTGAAGCGCGCGCACACACACACACACACACACACACACACACACACACACACACACACACACACACACACACACACGTACACGTATATTGTGGTGTTGTTCCTTCATATTACCAAGGCCGAGATAGTCGTTTTTTGCAGCTTATTTCTCGTAGTTCAGTGAAAGAAATGAACTTACAGCTCTACATCATTTCCATACCACTTCTTCGTGACTAGCACCATTCTAGTGTTAACCCCTTGTCACAACACAAAATTTAAGAAAGAGATTGCAATTTTACGCCAAGTTAGAGTGAACAGGGTATAGTAGTGATGCTGCAACACACGTATATTTGTCCTCTTGTTTACAGGTCAGTCCACACGCAGTCCTTAGGTCACGTCTTCCACAGAACAGGTAACACATGGACAGCCAGCGTAACTAAATGGCAGACCAGAGATGGAGTGAGAGGATGAGGCACACAGAGAACAAGATAGAGATGATACTCGCAGATCCACCGAGCTGGGACGGAACAAGCTAACAACCAAAGGATCGGAGTGGAGACAGGTGAGAGGGGTCCTTATCCTGCAGTGGTGTGTCACAGGCTGATGATGATAATGGTGATGATAATGATGCTGATGATTATAATACAGGTAGTACTGGCGATAGCGGTGAGGATTTAACCTCTGTACGAACTAACAGAAATGGGATGAATATGATGATGATGATGACTGTGATGTTGAAACTCCAGTACCAATTAACTAAGCTGGGATTATTGTGATGATGATGATTATGATGAAACTATATGCTCGATGAAACAGCTGGGATGATGACAGTTATGATGATGATGATGATGATGATGATGATGATGATGATGACGATGATGATGATGATGACAATGATGATGATGATGATGATGATGATGATGATGATGATGATGATGATGATGACGATTATGATGATGATGACAATGATGATGATGATGATGATGATGACAATGATGATGATAATGATGATGATGACTATGATGATGATGATGATGACTATGATGATGATGATGATGACTATGATGATGATGATGATGATGATGATGATGACTATGATGATGATGATGATGATGATGATGATGATGATGATGATGACTATGATGATGATGATGATGATGATGACTATGATGATGATGATGATGATGATGACTATGATGATGATGATGACTATGATGATGATGATGATGATGATGACTATGATGATGATGATGATGATGATGATGATGATGACTATGATGATGATTATGATGATGATGACAATGATGATGATGATGATGATGATAATGATGATGATGATGATGATGTGACTCCCGTACAAATTCTACAATTTGATTAGAAGGCAGTGATGAATATGATGATAAAGGTGATGACTCTGATATAACATCTGTTCTACATCTTTTACAGTGTTGGGATGACAGTAACATGCTGCTGACGATGATGATGATGATTAGGACGACGAGGAAGATGATGATGATGATTACGACAACGAAGATGAAGACGACAACGACGATGATGACGACGACGACGATGATCTTCAAGTCACTGGCTGAGTCACATCCTCCTTTCCTTTTCGTTTAACCTCAAATGTTTTGGTGACTGGGCATGTGTGTGTGTGTGTGTGTGTGTGTGTGTGTGTGTGTGTGTGTGTGTGTGTGTGTGTGTGTGTGTGTGTGTGTGTGTGTGTGTGTGTGTGTGTGTGTGTGTGCTTGCTTATGTTCGTGTATGCACGAGTAAATCTTGGTTGATGATACCATAGTTATTCAAATGGCAGAATTATTTCCACACATTCATAGTTTTATTTCAAGGGTAAATATTAGGCCAAGAATATAGGACCTTTTACCTATACAATTACGAGACACTTACGCAATATTCTGAAAAGCTTATTACATCCCATAGACCACAGCACAGGGTTCCATAAGTCACTGATCACCGTCTCTTTATGTATCGTTAGGAAGTGGATGAATATGAGTGAAGTAATACATATATTTTGGTCTTTATTTAAAGGGAAGAATTAACCTCACATATTCTTTTTAATTTTAAGGATACAACACATGATTTTCTACATTTTATCACAGTAGCTCTAGGACCGGCCCTGACCGTCTGCTTCTCACTAACCATTTTCGGATGAGAGGTGTTGTACTCATATAGGCTTTAGAGATTATAGTGAAGCCAAGTTACGTTCTACCAGCCCCACACACTAAATCACATTCAATCACTCACCCACACCACACCATACCATACCACCCTCCCACACCGTATCACACCACACCATACCAATCTCTCACACTACACGACACGAATTCACACTCCCACACCACACAAAATCACCCTCCCACACCACACATAACCACCCTCCTACACCACACCACACTACACAAAACCACCCTCCCACACCACACCAAACCACAAAAAATCCTCCTCCCACACCACACCACACAAAATCACCCTCCCACACCACACCACACAAAATCACCCTCCCACACCACACCACACATAACCACCCTCCCACACCACACCACACCACACCTCACCACACAACCCTCCCCACACCACACCACACAACCCCCCCCACCACACCACACCACACCACACCACACCAAGGAGATTAACCTAAGGGGCCTGAAGCTCCCGCATCTAGTAATTCTGAGCTTGTTTCCAGGTAACTCCACACACACACACACCTCAGGTCACGTCTTTCACAGAAGAGATAACAGAAGGACAGCGAGCGTAACTGAATGGCAAGCCAGAGATGGAGTGAGAAGAAGAGGTGCACAGAGAACAAGATGGAGAGATCATATGATGCAGATCTACCGAGCAAGGACGGAACAGGCTAACAATCAATGGATCAGAGTGGAGAAAGGTGAGAGGGTCCTTATCATGCAGTGGTGTGTCACAGGCTGATGGTGATGATATTGATGGTGATAATGATGTTGATGCTGATGGTGGTGATGCTTTAACATCTCAACGTATGAGGTTACAGAATGCACAGTGAGGCTGCATAGTCAGGAAATGGAAGAATATGAGTGCATTTAAGTATTTATGTAATGTGATGAATAAGGATGGAAGATTAGAGGATGAAGTGACTGGAATGATACGTCAGGGAAGGAGGGTTGCTTGTTCTCTAAAAAGCAGTGGTTAGGAAGAGGGAACTGAGGATGAAAGTATGAAAAGAAGGGCACTGCATGCTGTGATTCCCACCTTAAAGTATGGAAGTGAAGCTTGGATCTTGTTGGAAGGACACAAGTCAAGAGTGAGAGCGGTGGAAATGAGCTACTTGAGAGGAGCATGTGGAGTTTCATAGAGAGACAGACAGACAAATGGGCAGATGAAGGAGCGTTGTGATGCTGATGTGGATGAGACTGAAAGCGTTAAGAGAAACACTTCGAGATGGTTTGGCCATGTGGAGAGGATGGCGAATAAGAAAATGACTAGAAGAGTGCACATGAGTTAGCTGGAAGGATAGAGGGGGATGGGGAGACCGACGATGAGATGGAGGGAAAGAGTAGAAACATATGACTGGGATACTTGAGCTAAATGGTAGAGGACAGTACATCATGGAGGCGATTTGCTTGTGGTCACCCCTTACGGGATTAAGGCGTCTGGCTATAGATAAACAGTCATAGATATAGATAGATAGATAGGTAATGATGATGATATGATAATGATGATGATGATGATGATGATGATGATGATGATGTCGGAGGAGGAAGGACGAAACAGAGAATGACCATCGGTCCAAGATAATGATAATGATGATGATGGTCCATCCATAATGAGGACGACAACTACGATGATGATGATATTGATGATGATTTTTGTCGGCAGGTGGAAGGACGAAACAGCAGGAACTCTACCATCGGTCCAAGCATCCACGATTCCACATCCATCTATCCATCCGTCCATCCATCCATCCGTCCATCCATACATCCATCTATCCATCCGTCCATCCATCCATCTCGCTTGATGTTAAAAGCTAAGTCTATTTCACTTAAGTAGTACCAATTGCTTCTTCATAAGCTTTCCAGCTGTCTGAACAGATCTGCGTAGCTTTAAAAACTTCTAAAATAACTCGGTTCTGGTGCTCAGTTTGGTACGTTTTTTTTTCCTTTTATCAGAACTGGCGCGGCAAATTTTGAGAAAAGTCCCTCAAGTAACTCCTATTATTTTTTTTACTAGGTTTCTAATGATGTCCATAGATCCGTTGTGGCTTTAATAGTTTCCTAGACAACACAGTCTTGGCGCTGTTCTCTGCCACCCTATTATACCATGTCATATAGTGTTCTCGCTCGCTCGCTTTGTACACTCGCTTGCTTGCTTTGTACGCTTGCACGCTTGCTCTCTACGCTCGCTCGCTTGAACAATAAATCACTGAAGAAAAGGTGGTATAAAGCCCCCTAAGCCGCCACAGTATTATAACCCTCGGTATGCAGTCCGTTCCCTGCGGCCTTGTAACTCTATGTACCCGAAGCGCTTACAAAATAACTTGCAGTAATTTTCCTTTCGTAACTATACTCGTTTCACTTTAACTTGGCCTGAGTTGTTGTTGTTGTTCTTGTTACATCTTAGGCTCCTCTGGATGTGAACCCTGTGTTATGTTGAAGGATTGTCTGTGTTGTGGTGGTGTGGTGCAGGAAGTGAGTGGGTGTGCTGTGGTGTGGGGGTGCCACTTTGCAGTATGATCACAGGGGATTGTATGTGTGTTATATTTTGTGTTAGTATTGTAGCAGGGAAGGTTGGTGTACTCGTGTCTCTGGGTTCGGTAGTGTCTGAAGGGTGTATGGCTGGTGGTGGCACATGAAGGATGCTGTTTGGCAGAAAGTTTTGGCTGGCTGGGGTGTCTGTGTGTTTATGTATGTGTTTGGTATAGAAAGTTTTGGCTGGCTGGGGTGTGTGTGTGTTTATGTATGTGTTTGGTATAGAAAGTTTTGGCTGGCTGGGGTGTCTGTGTGTTTATGTATGTGTTTGGTATAGAAAGTTTTGGCTGGCTGGGGTGTCTGTGTGTTTATGTATGTGTTTGGTATAGAAAGTTTTGGCTGGCTGGGGTGTCTGTGTGTTTATGTATGTGTTTGGCAGAAAGTTTTGGCTGGCTGGGGTGTTTGTGTGTTTATGTATGTGTCTGGGAAGTGTAGAGTTGGGTGGAGGAGGGGATATGTTGCAAAGATACTCTGTGTAGTGTTGGGCGGTTGTTCGATTTTGTTTCTTTGTGGAGAGGATGATGCAACATAAGGTTACAAAGGTGGGACGGATCTTGAGCTGAAGTGATGAACTGTGTGCCTCTCATATTCACTTGGTCTCTGACTGAAATTAGTTATGTTTCTTGGTGTAGGCTGTCAGTACTTGTGGTCTTAGTGTCTTCTGCTATCAAGGTATTGTTTTCTGTTCTTTAAAGCTTCTTCGTGTTTGTGTTGGGTAAGATTACGGCTCAGCTTGTGCGGCAGTAATTCACGGTTGTTTTAATGTATTACTTATAAGTGGAGGATGGAGTTGGGATGTATATGAGAGAGGGTGTGTGTGAATTAGGGGGAGTGATGCATAATGACAGGGGACAGGGTGGCATAGAGGCGACTTGTTTGTGGCCACCTCTTACGGGATTAAGTCGTCTGGCTATAGATAGATGGATAGACAGATAGCTTATAAATAGTTTCCATACAGTTTGCCGAGTAGTAGCGATAGTTATCACTAGAATATGATGCTAGTCACGAATGAGTGCTGTGGAAAGGATGTAGGGCTGTAGTATTGGCTGTTTCTGCTACTGATCTGCGTGACATTCTCGTATGCTTTAAATGAAACTCTGTGCCAAGTTAAAGTGAAAGGCGTGTATGTTTGTGTAGGAGGAACAAGAGACAAGGAGGTATTCTGTGGCCTGTTTTCTTTGTGCTTCCTACAAGACACAATAATAGTTATGACGGGGCATTGATGGCAAGTTTGTGAGTCAGCACACACTTACGGCCTCTCATTATACAAGGTGGTCCATATATTACGCCACCCAGTTCTTGTGTGTTGCGGGCACGGCTCAGTGAACATTACCAGTGTCTACCCTGCATCATTATCTACTTCCCACAACCCTCTTCAGGCTTAGCTTTATAATATAGGCTTTAATTTAGGTCCACTGATTGCATGGTGGAGAATTCCCATAACCTTTTTTATGCTTAGCTGTATATCATTGTATTGTATAATCTTTTATGTCCACTGATCACACGGCTGAGTAGTAATTTGGTGAAGCGATCAGAATGTCTTAGCTCATCACAAAAGCCGTCCCCACAACACACAAGACTGCAGAGCGCAATATACTTATCACCTATATTAAGTCAAAGCCACAGTTAAAAAGGTAATGAAACAAGACAGAAAATTTAAGTTTTCATTATTAATACTTCAGTATAGAATACATTAACAGAGACAGCAATATAAAATATGCATTCAAAAGTAGCATTTGTCCACAGAACATCCTGGAGGGGAGCGACCCGACTTGCAAGGCAGATCACACCATCACCACCAGGCTTCTCTCGGCAGGTCAGGGCAGATCACCAGCAGCAGCAGCAAGTAATCTCACGGCTGGGGAAGACACGACACCCTGCCGCCGCCGCCGCCGCCACCACCACCACCACCACCAGGCATCTCAGAGTAGGGGAAGACACCACACCACCGTCAGGCTTCTCACGGCAGGGCAGACCAAACTTCAGCAGGGTATGACCAGTGTGGCAAGGAAGCAGCGTCAAGGCAGCAGACTCCAGCACGACCTGTGGACCAGATGTGTATTAGTTCAAATCAGTGTTAGCTTTAGTTATTTAATCTTACATTGCAGAAACTTCATCTTGGCACTATTCCTTGTAGCACCTTTTTCTTAAGATTATTTCTACGTATGTTATTAGTGTATCTTAATGTGTAATATGCAAAACAGGCAAGAAAGAGGTGCTAGGGAGTCTCAGACAACGGGAATATGTACCTTATATCCACACTAAACCAAGTGAATAAGTCTAACATTTAGGGACCCAAGGCTAGAAGAGCTTAGTTATAGTGATGTATTTTATATCAGGAAAGAGGTAAATTATGCTAGTCTTCACTCAGTTCAAGTCTCTGAAGCCTATGTGAGCCTCAGTTGTTAGGTACAGATCTGAGTCTATTAATTACTTAGTGAAAACGTGAGCCATAATTCAACATGTAATTATTAAGTCATTACATTCAGATGTACGAGTAATTGTAACCAATAAAATTTATGTTACGAGTTCTGAGTATGTTATTGACCCCCATGTACGACAAAA